>NC_138222.1:60590864-60873364 GCF_964197995.2 Scardinius erythrophthalmus | reverse complement strand
ATAATTATCGAAAAAAAGTTGAAATTTCGATTGACGGTCGCTTAGAGGCGCCAAAATGTTTGAAGAAGGCGGAGCCTATTTTACTAAAATGGCTATAACTCCAGAAGTAAATGAGGTATCTTCACCAAACTCGGTACACCAGTGTAAGAGGTCAATCTGAGGTCATAGTAAAAAGATTGCGGCGATTGGCCACATGGTGGCGCTATAACATGAAAAAAACATAAATCAGGCTGTAACCACCTGACCGTTAGTCCGATTGACTTGAAAATTGGTATGCAGTGTCTTGGTCCAAGCTGTCATGTATATCTATGAGGACATTGGTGTATCTCAAAAAACATGGCCGCCATCGGCCAATGAAGTTTGAGCACCTATTAGACAAGGTTAACGGAGGCCGATCGGAACAAAACTTGGTGGGCATGTTCGACTCATGGCCCTAGAGGTCTGTAAGAATTTTGAAATAAATCGGCCTCTAGTTGGCGCTAACGAGTTTTATGGCTCTGTAATCACGTGGTGTTACACTTATCATCACAAAATGCATATCATTTGATAGATCTGCTCATGCTGAACAACTTTGCCTCTAGAACCATTGCTGTCAATCAAACAGTTTATTAATTATTCACGAATATGTTAAAAACCTACTTTTGCGAACTAGTCCCTGGTTTTTTGCCCGATCGGAACCAGACCAGTCTAGGACAATTCTCTGGACTCTCTAGATCAATAATTATCAAAAAAAAGTTAAAATTTTGCTTTTGGTTGGCTAGAAGAGGATCATTTATAAAATAGGCGTGTCCAAATACACTCAAACGTCTATAAAGCCTAAATAAAAACTCAGAACTTCACAAAAATTGATGGGCATATGTGAATTAACATGCTAAAGAAGCATGGAACTTTTTATGGAGATCGGACCATAGGTGGCGCTATAACTGTTAAAAAGCAATGAAAACCATATATTTCCTATGGTAAATTTCCTGTATTGGCTGTAAATGGACTTTTCCATCTATTATTTCAGTGGTTAAAAGCTTTCTAAATAAATCTTAATGTCTTAAATGCTTATGTGCTTAAAGGCCTTAAATGCTTGAACCCCGATAAATGCTGCTTGCAGCTTTAATTAGGGGTTCAAGCACGAAGTGCTGAAACCCTATTGTAATTGTGCTGATTTTTATTAGGGGTTCAAGCACGAAGTGCTGAAACCCTATTGTAATTGTACTGATTTTTATTATTATTATTATTATTATTATTCTGCCGTAAAACGCATCGTGCAGCCCAAACCGTAAGGGCTAGAGCTTTGAAACTTTGCCAGATGGTAGTACAAAAATCGAGGAGAGGTTATCAAATTATGACCTCGATTGGCCCATAGGTGGCGCTATAACAACCAAAAGCGCGAAAGTGGTCATAACTCCTGGACCGTATGTCGTAGACACAAGTGTCTTATATCATTGGAAAGCTGGTCGTCTGACGAACAAAACGTATATCTCCGATTTCATTTCCGTCATGATAGATTTTCCGCCATTTTGAATTTTGTCGAAAACCTACTTTTGCGAACTAGTCCCTGTTTTTTTGCTCGATCGGAACCAAACCAGTGCAGAATTGTTCTCTGGAGACTGAAGATCAATAATTATCGAAAAAAAGTTGAAATTTCGATTCAGGGTCGCTAGGGGGCGCAAAATTAACGTTGTGGGCGGAGCCTATTTTACTAAAATGGCTATAACTCCAGAAGTAAATGAGGTATTTTCAACAAACTTGGTACACATATGTAAGAGGTCAATCTGAGGACACGGTAAAAAAATCGCGGCGATTGGCCACATGGTGGCGCTATAACATGAAAAAAACATAAAACAGGCTATAACCACCTGACCGTTAGTCCGATTGACTTGAAAATTGGTATGCAGTGTCTTGGTCCAAGGTGCCATGTATGTCTATGAGGACATTGGTGTATCTCAAAAAACATGGCCGCCATTGGCCAATGAAGTTGAGCACCTATTAGACAAGGTTAACGGAGGCCGATCGGAACGAAACTCGGTGGGCATGTTCGACTCATGGCCCTAGAGGTCTGTAAGAATTTTGAAAGAAATCGGCCACTAGTTGGCGCTAACGAGTTTTATGGCTCTGTAATCACGTGGTGTTAGATATATTGTCACAAAATGCATATCATTTGATAGATCTGCTCATGCTGAACAACTTTGCCTCTAGAACCATTGCTGTCAATCAAACCGTTCATTAAATATTCATGAATATGTTAAAAACCTACTTTTGCGAACTAGTCCCTGGTTTTTTGCCCGATCGGAACCAGACCAGTCTAGGACAATTCTATGGACTCTCTAGATCAATAATTATCAAAAAAAGTTGAACTTTTGTATTTGTATGGCTGTAATAGGGTCATTTATAAAATGGGTGTGGCAAAATACACTCAAAAGCCTATAAATCCTAAATGAAAACTCAGAACTTCACAAAAATTGGTGAGCATATGTGTCATAACATCACAAACAAGCTTGCAAAATTTTATGGAGATTGGACAATAGTTGGCGCTATAACTGTTAAAAAGCTTTAAAACCATATATTTCCTATGGTAAACTGCCTGTATTGGCTGTAAATGGTCTTTTCCATGTCTGATCATATAATTTTCATATCATAATGTTCAAAACTAGTGCAATACAATTCTCTGGACTCACTAGATCAATAATTGTCAGAAAAAGTTGAACTACTTCATTTGGATAGCTATAATAGGTTCACTTCAAAATCTGGCCTTTACCAAGTGTCCCCGAAAGCCTATATCTCTTTAATCAATGCTCAGACCTTCTTAAAAACAAGTCAGAACGTGTGAAATATCACCCTGAACAAGCATGAAAATTTTCAGACAGATCGGACAAAATTTGCCTCTATAACAGTTAAAAAGGTGAAAATGATATGATTTAATGGCATGTTAAGCCAATAAGTGGTATTTTACTGCCCCCTGCTGTTTAAAATAGTCATTTTCTCATATTGGTATTGGTATCAGCCATGGTAAATCATGATAAATGATGGTGTGTGTGTGTGTGTGTGTGTGTGTGTGTGTGTGTGTGTGTGTGTGTGTGTGTGTGTGTGTGTGTGTGTGTGGTACAAATATAACAAAGGTTTTATTTTCCAACATGAAAACAAACATAACAGAGTGCTAGTGCACAAACAATAACCGACAATGATAATGGATGAGAGGGGAACTTAAATACACAGATCAAGACAAGGACAACAGGTGACGGTTATGATGATGAGGAGCAGGTGATGATGAGGAGGGTGATGAGGAGCAGGTGCAGGTGATGACGACAGATGGTGAATGTGATGAAGACAGAAGGTGAATGTGATGAAGGTGAATGTGACACCAATATCACTGAAACATTTGTGTGTGTGTGTGTGTGTGTGTGTGTAGCATTATTGTGTGTAGCATATGTAGCAATTATGCATTATTGAGTTAACATGGAAACACTGGTTTGCTTTAGTGCAGAAAACTGGTCAAAATCATGAGGTTTAAAGTGAAAGTGAGCCAATAAGTGGTCTTCTACTGCCCTCTGCTGGCCATTCTACTTATTAATTAAATTTTTCCACATGTGCTTGCATTTATA
The DNA here is from genome assembly GCF_964197995.2 of Scardinius erythrophthalmus. Lineage (NCBI taxonomy): Eukaryota > Metazoa > Chordata > Actinopteri > Cypriniformes > Leuciscidae > Scardinius > Scardinius erythrophthalmus. Next base: position 60,869,771 of record NC_138222.1, on the reverse strand, counting down.
CTTGAATACACACTAAAAATCACTTATATAGCAATAACTATTATAACACAATCATATTTTGTCAGTGTTAATCACTTTATTTGCACTGACACTTCAAATAATTGCTAGTAATGTGGTAAATCATGGTAAATCATGGTTAACTATGCTCTGTGTGTGTGTGTGTGTGTGTGTGTGTGTGTGTGTGTGTGTGTGTGTGTGTGTGTGTGTGTGTGTGTGTGTGTGTAAGCATGCATTGAGTTAACATAGATAAACTGGTTTGCTTTAGTGCAGAAAACTGGTTTAAAGTGAAAGTGAGCCAATAAGTGGTCTTCTACTGCCCTCTGCTGGCCATTCTACTTATTAATGAAATATTTCAACATGTGCTTGCATTCATACTTGAATACACACAAAAAAAATCACTTATATAGCAATAACTATTATAACACAATCATATTTTGTCAGTGTTAATCACTTTATTTGCACTGACACTTCAAATAATTGCTAGTAATGTGATAAATCAGGCTAGAAACATGGTAAATCAAAGTAAATAATACTAGATTGTCGTTTATCTCCTGGTAAATAATACTAGAACGTGGTATATCATGGTAAATCACGGTTAACTATGCTGTGTGTGTATGTGTGTGTGTGTGTGTGTGTGTTTGTGTGTGTGTGTGTGTGTGTGTGTGTGTGTGTGTGTGTGTTGTGTGTGTGTGTGTGTGTGTGTGTGTGTGTGTGTGTGTGTGTGTGTGTGTGTGTGTGTGTGTGTGTGTGTAAGCATGCATTGAGTTAACATGGAAAAACTGGTTTGCTTTAGTGCAGAAAACTGGTTTAAAGTGAAAGTGAGCCAATAAGTGGTCTTCTACTGCCCTCTGCTGGCCATTCTACTTAATAATGAAATATTTTACATGTGCTTTTGCATTCATACTTGGACACACACTAAAAATCACGTATATAACTAACTATTATAACACAATAATATTTTGTCAGTGTTCATCACCTCATTTGCACTGACACTTCACATATTTGCTAGTAATGTGGTTAATCATGCTAGAAACATTGTAAATCATAGTAAATAATACTGAAATGAGGTGTATCAAGGTAAATCATGCTAGAATCCTAATAAATCATTCTGGAACATGGTATATGATAGTAAATCATGCTAGAATCATATTAAATAATTCTAGAATGTGGCAAATCGTTGTGGGAGGAGCCTATTTTACTCAAATGGCTATAACTCAAGAAGTAAATGAGATATCTTCACCAAACTCAGTACACATGTGTATGGGTTCAATTTGAGGTCACAGTAAACAATTCTATGGAGATCGGAGCATAGGTGGCGCTATAACTGTTAAAAAGCTTTAAAACCATATATATCCCATGGCAAATTGCCTGTATTGGCTGTAAATGGTCTTTTCCATCTATTATGTCAGTGGTTACATGCTTGCTAAATAAATCTTAATAACTTTTGATGCTTTTGTGCTTAAATGCCTTAAAGGCCTTAACTGCTTGAACCCCGATAAATGCTGCTTGCAGCTTTAATTATTATTATTATTATTATTATTCTGCCGTAAAACGCATCGTGCAGCCCAAACCGTAAGGGCTAGAGCATTGAAACTTTGCCAGATGGTAGTACAAAAATCGAGGAGAGGTTCAGAGATTATGACCCCGATTGGCCCATAGGTGGCGCTATAGCAACCAAAAGCGCGAAACTGCTCATAACTCCTAGACCGTATGTCGCAGACTCAAGTGTCTTATATCATTGGAAAGCTGGACGCCTGACGAACAAAACGTATATCTCCGATTTCATTTCCGTCATGATAGATTTTCCGCCATTTTGAATTTTGTCGAAAATCTACTTTTGCGAACTAGTCCCTGGTTTTTTGCCCGATCGGAGCCAAACCAGTGCAGAAATGTTCTCTGGAGTCTGAAGATCAATAATTATCGAAAAAATGTTGAAATTTCGATTCATGGACGCTAGGGGGCGCAAAATAATCGTTGTGGGAGGAGCCTATTTTACTAAAATGGCTATAACTTAAAAAGTAAATAAGATAGCTTCACCAAACTCGGTACACATGTGTATGGGTTCATTCTGGGGTCACAGTAAAAAAATCGCGACGATTGAACACTAGGTGGCGCTATAACATGAAAAAAACATGAAAAGGGCTATAACCACCTGACCGTTAGTCCGATTGACTGGAAAATTGGTATGCAGTGTCTTGGTCCAAGGTGCCATGTATGTCTATGAGGACATTGGCGTATCTCAAAAAACATGGCCGCCATTGGCCAATGAAGTTGAGCACCTATTAGACAAGGTTAACGGAGGCCGATCGGAACGAAACTCGATGGGCATGTTCGACTCATGGCCCTAGAGGTCTGTAAGAATTTTGAAAGAAATCGGCCACTAGTTGGCGCTAACGAGTTTTTTGGCTCTGTAATCACGTGGTGTTACACTTATCGTCACAAAAAGCATATCATTTGATATATCTGCTCATGCTGAACAACTTTGCCTCAAGAACCATTTCTGTCAATCAAACCGTTCATTAAATATTCATGAATATGTTTAAAACCTACTTTTGCGAACTAGTCCTAGGTTTTTTGCCCGATCGGAACCAGACCAGTCTAGGACAATTCTCTGGACTCTCTAGATCAATAATTATCAAAAAAAAGTTGAACTTTTGCATTTGGATGGCTGTAATAGGATCATTTATAAAATGGGCATGGAAAAATACATTAAAAAGCCTATAAATCCTAAATAAAAACCCAGAACTTCACAAAAATTGGTGAACTTATGTGACATAACATCATTAACAAGCATGCAAAATTTCATGGAGATCGGACGATAGGTGGCGCTATAACTGTTAAAAATCTTTAAAACCATATATTTCCTATGGTAAACTGCCTGTATTGACTGTAAATGGTCTTTTCCATCTCTGAATATATAATTTTCATATCATAATGTTAAAAACTAGTGCAATACAATTCTCTGGACTCACTAGAACAATAATTGTCAGAAAAAGTTGAACTACTTCATTTGGGTAGCTATAATAGGTTCACTTCAAAATGTGGCCTTTACCAAGTGTCCCCGAAAGCCTATATCTCTTTAATGAATGTTCAAACCTTCTTAAAAACAAGTCAGAACATGTGAAATATCACTCTGAACATGCATGAAAATTTTCAGACAGATCTGACAAAATTTGCCTCTATAACAGTTAAAAAGGTGAAAATGATATGAATATAATGACATATTAAGCCAAGAAGTGGTATTTTACTGCCCCCTGCTGTTTAAAATAGTCATGTTGTCATATTGTTCTATAATTTATATTTAGACTTTATAAAATCACTATTTTAACATTTACAATTACATTTAGTCAAAAATCCATCTGTTAAATTATTAGTATTGACAGTTTGATCACATCATATATTTCAAATGTCTGTATCTACAATATAATGTGTGTGTGTAGTCTTAGGTTTCTGAATAAATTCTGAATGATCTGATTAATAGCTTACAAAGACTTTGTGAAATGTTTATAGACCATTCAAATATATTTTCATAATGACATATCCCAATAGCATTGAAAAAACAACATTTGTCTTGTGTGTGTGTGTGTGTGTGTGTGTGTTAACATGCATTATGGATTTAAAATGGAAAAACTGCTTTGCTTTAGTGCAGAAAAATGGTGAAAATCAAGAAGTTTAAAGTGAAAGTGAGCCAATATGTGGTCTTCTACTGCCCTCTGCTGGCCATTCTACTTATTAATGTCTACCCACATATGCTTTTGCATTCATTAGACACTAAAAATCACTTATATAACAATAAAACACTAAAAAATCACTTATATAACAATTACTATTGTAGCACAATCATATTTTGTCAGAGTTTATCACTTCATTTTTACTGATACTTCACATAATTGCTAGCAATGTGGTAAATCATGGTTAAATCACACTAAAAACATGGTAAATCAATAAATGATACTAGAATGTGGTGTATCAAGGTAAATCATACTACAATCCTGGTACATCATTCTAGAACATAGTATATCATGGTACATCATGCTAGAACATGGTAAATCATGGTAAACTATGCTAGAACAGGGTAAATCATGGTAAGCCATGATAAATCATAATAAACTATGGTAAATCATGTTAGAATGTGGTATATCATGGTAAATCATGCTAGAACATGGTAAATCATGGTAAACTATGCTAGAACAGGGTAAATCATGGTAAACTATGATAAATTATGATAAACTATGGTAATCCATGCTAGAATCACAGTAAACAATGGTAAATCATACTAGAATGTAGTATATCATGGTAAATTATGCTAGAATATGGCAAATCATGCTAGAATCATAGTAAATAATACTAGAATGTGCTAAATTGTTGTGGGAGGAGCCTATTTTACTAAAATGGCTATAACTCAAGAAGTAAATGAGATATCTTCACCAAACTCAGTACACATGTGTATGGGTTCAATTTGAGGTCACAGTAAACAATTCTATGGAGATCGGACCATAGGTGGCGCTATAACTGTTAAAAAGCTTTAAAACCATATATATCCCATGGTAAACTGCCTGTATTGGCTGTAAATGGTCTTTTCCATCTATTATGTCCGTGGTTACATGCTTGCTAAATAAATCTTAACTTTTGATGCTTTTGTGCTTAAATGCTTAAAAGGCTTTAACTGCTTGAACCCCGATAAATGCTGCTTGCAGCTTTAATTATTATTATTATTAGGGGTTCAAGCACGAAGTGCTGAAACCCTATTGTAATTGTGCTGATTTTTATTATTATTATTATTATTATTATTCTGCCGTAAAACGCATCGTGCAGCCCAAACCGTAAGAGCTGGAACTTTGAAACTTTGACAGATGGTAGTACAAAAATCGAGGAAAGGTTCAGAGATTATGACCCCGATTGGCCCATAGGTGGCGCTATAACAACCAAAAGCGCGAAACTGCTCATAACTCCTAGACCGTATGGCGTAGACTCAAGTGTCTTATATCATTGGAAAGCTGGACGCCTGACGAACAAAACGTATATCTCCGATTTCATTTCCGCCATGATAGATTTTCCGCCATTTTGAATTTTGTCAAAAATCTACTTTTGCGAACTAGTCCCTGGTTTTTTGCCCGATTGGAACCAAACTAGTGCAGAAATGTTCTCTGGAGACTGAATATCAATAATTATCGAAAAAAAGTGGAAATTTCGATTCACGGTCGCTAAGGGGCGCCAAAACGTACGTTGTGGGAGGGGCCTATTTTACTAAAATGGCTATAACTCCCGATGTAAATGAGGTATCTTCACCAAACTTGGTACACATGTGTATGAGCTTACTCTGGGGTCACAGTAAAAAAATCGCGACGATTGGCCTCATGGTGGCGCTATAAAATGAAAAAAACATAAAACAGGCTATAACCACCTGACCGTTAGTCCGATTGACTTGAAAATTGGTATGCAGTGTCTTGGTCCAAGGTGCCATGTATGTGTATGAGGACATTGACGTATCTCAAAAAACATGGCCGCCATCGGCCAACGAAGTTTGAGCACCTATTAGACAAGGTTAACGGAGGCCGATCGGAACGAAACTCAATGGGCATGTTCGGCTCATGGCCCTAAAGGTCTGTAAGAATTTTGAAAGAAATCGGCCACTAGTTGGCGCTAACGAGTTTTACGGCTCTGTAATCACGTGGTGTTACAAATATCCACACAATATGCATATCATTTGATAGATCTCCTCATCCTGAACAACTTTGCCTCAAGAACCATTGCTGTCAATCAAACTGTTCATTAATTATTCATTAATATGTTAAAAACCTACTTTTGCGAACTAGTCCTAGGTTTTTTGCCCGATCGGAACCAGACCAGTGTAGGACAATTCTCTGGACTCTCTAGATCAATAATTATCAAAAAAAAGTTGAACTTTTGCATTTGGATGGCTGTAATAGGGTCATTTATAAAACGGGCGTGTCAAAATACATTAAAAAGCCTATAAATCCTAAATAAAAACTCAGAACTTCACAAAAATTGGTCAGCATATGTGACATAACATCATTAACAAGCATGAAAAATTCTATGGAGATCGGACGATAGTTGGCGCTATAACTGTTAAAACGCTTTAAAACCATATATTTCCTATGGTAAATTGCCTGTATTTGCTGTAAATGATGTCTTCTATCTTTTATCATATAATGTTCATATCATAATGTTCAAAACCAGTGCAGCACAATTCTCTGAACTCTCTAGATCAATAATTATCAGAAAAAAAGTTTAACTTCTTCAAAAGGTGATTTTATATGAATATAATGACATATTAAGCCAATAAGTGGTATTTTACTGCCCCCTGCTGTCATTTCATCATACTACTCCCTAATATTGTTATAAAATTCATATTTAGACTTTTTAAAATCATTATTTTAACATTTACAATCACATTTTGTCAAAACTCATCTATTGAGTATTACTATTGACAATTGTGTTACACTGAGATATGGAAATGGACGAAAGTAAATGAATGAAATGAAACGAAAGTATAACGGCATTTAAGCCACGCCCCCGAATACAAATCCATTCATAACTCGAAAACGGAAAGTCGTTGCGCGCTCAAATTTTGATGGTGAGGACCTCTCCGGGCTCTTGATCGAAACGTGTCGTCGCGGGCCTCGGGAGCGCGCCCCCCGCGCATCGCGAATCCGCGGGACCCCCGATTTTGAACGGCCATTACTCCCGACCCAGACCACCCCGAACATTGTGTGAGAGCTCGTTGGAAAGGGCGCGTCCTTGGCTAGCTTCGATTCAAATGTGGTGTTATTTGCCCTGGGCATTCCAGAGATAATAGCCCGAACAGATATGCCTTATAACAGTCATAACTCCCAGCCCCAATCGCCCAAAAACACATTGATGGTCTCATTCAACAGGGCTCCTCAAGCACTATCTATGCTCTGAGTTTCAGAATTTTTCGCCTTTTGGTTCCTGAGATATAAGTAAAAAAACAAATTCCCATTCATTCAAACACTTCAACTGTAAAATGTAAGCTATAATACCACTGTTGTCCACTAGAGGGAGCAGCAGGATTACGCATGATCTTTTAATTCGCTTCAGTATTGGAAATAAACAAATGCTTTAAGAAGCAATCTTTTTTATTATGATGTTTTTTTTATTATTATGATATTTGTATATATTTTATTTTTTTTATTATGATTATGAACAGTTTGATTGACATTAGTGATTCTTGAGGCAAAGTTGTTCAAGATGAGGAGATGAAGATATTTTCACAATATCACATCCTAAAAACATTGAAAACATATTTGTCTTTGTGTGTGTGTGTGTGTGTGTGTGTGTGTGTGTGTGTGTGTGTGGGTTTGTGTGTGTGTCTGTGTGTGTGTGTAAGCATGCTTAATGGAAAGAACATGAAGAAACTGCTTTGTTTTACTGGTGGATAAAAAAGTCTTTCAAATGAAAGTGAGTCAATTAGTGGTCTTCTACTGCCCTCTGCAGGACATTCTACTTAAAATATTTTCATCTGTGCTTTTGCATTAGTTTTTGGACTATATCAAATTACTTGCATGAAAATCACCTATTATAACACAGTCATGTTTTGTCAAAGTTTATCACTTCATTTTTACTGAGCTCTCAGTTTGAACAATTCTGCCTCTCAGTGATTAATTTGAAATCTGAAAATGGTGTTATACAGAGGAGATTTGCAATTATCATTTTGTTACCTATCTTTTATTTTAAATATCTCCATCTACAACAAAATGTGTGTGCATGTGTGTGTTCAAGCATGGTTAGTGTATTAAGTATTATTGTTTAAGTATTATTGTTTTCATTTACATTTTAACCACCAGAAGAAGAACACTCATTGGTTCATTCTGCTCACTAAAATATTATTTTTAATTTTTTTTTCCATTTGAAATATTGTTTAAACTTAATAAAATCATTAAAATAACATTTCAAATCATATTTTGTCTGTTTATAAATCCCACAGACTCACACTGGCTGCAATACTAATGTTTTTGTAAAACACAGACCTGATAGTCTAATCTGTGTGTATTGTGCATATATTATTGATATTATTACTATTGCAAATCATGTTATTGTAACTCATATCTTAATAGAATATTATTTGTAATTTTAATTCTTTATTTCTTAAGTGTTTTTTTTTATGATTACTACAGATATTATCACCAAAGATATCAACTACACCTTCACTTTTAGTATTGACACGCTGCACACACAGCACAATCACACACTCACTAATGCATTCAAATAAATGTAATCTTACTGTGCTACTTTATTTGTACATGATTAGAATGAACAGAAATCTAAGAATATTTTTCTTCTTTTGTTAAAGCCATTTCAGACTCCAAGTAAGCATTATATTACTAATCATCTATTTTAAAGGTGCCATACAATTGAAAACTGTATTTATCTTGGCATAGTTGAATGATAAGAGTTCTGGACATGGAACTGACATACCGTGAGCCTCAAACACCATTGTTTCCTCCTTCATGTGTAAATCTCCTGTTTGCAAAAGACCGCTGAAAAATGAGTGAATCCCACCATAACACCGACTGTGACGTTGGAGTCAGGATCATTAATATTTATACCCCCCAAATTTGCATTTTCCAGTCCATGTTCTAGGCCAGGCAGTGTTAATGTGGACCTGCACAGCCGAATCATCAGAAGATCTGCAGGTATTGTGAAGAAGCAAGCAAGGACAATAGTGAAAATGGCAGATCATGGACATAAATGTTATGTCTGAGGCTGTGCTGCGGATTTGAGAACTTTTCATTCCCTTCCCACAAAAGAGAACTGTCAACAGGCATGGTTGATGTTTACAACAGGATACCTCACCATTTTAATTCAAAGCTGTTAGTTTGCTCTTAACGGAGGCCGATCAGAACGAAACTCGGTGGGCATGTTCGACTCGTGGCCCTAGAGGTCTGTAAGAATTTTGAAAAATCAGCCACTAGTTGACGCTAACAGGTTTTACGGCTATGTAATCACGTGATGCATATCATTTGATAGATCTCCTCATACTGAACAACTTTGCCTCAAGAACTACTGCTGTCAATCAATTTGTTCATTAAATACTTGCGATTATGTTAAAAACCTACTTTTGCAAACTAGTCCTAGGTTTTTCGCCCGATCGGAAATATACCAGTGCAGTACAATTCTCTGGAAGCTCTAGATTATTAATTATATAAAAAACTTTAACTTTACCCATTGGGTAGCCATAACAGGATCATTTAGAAAATGGGTATGGCAAAAAACACTCAAAAGCCTGTAAATCCTAAACAAAAACTCAGACAACTCACTAAACTGCCTTATGTGCTTAAAGACCCTAAATGCTTGAACCCCGCTAAATGCTGCTTGCAGCTTTAATTATTATTATTATTATTATTATTCTGCCGTAAAACGCATCGTGCAGCCCAAACCGTAAGGGCTAGAGCTTTGAAACTTTGCCATATGGTAGTACAAAAATCGAGGAGAGGTTATCAAATTATGACCCCGATTGGCCCATAGGTGGCGCTATAGCAACCAAAAGCGCGAAACTGCTCATAACTCCTAGACCGTAAGTCATAGACTCAAGTGTCTTATGTCATTGGAAAGCTGGACGCCTGACGAACAAAACGTATATCTCCGATTTTATTTCCGCCATGATAGATTTTCCGCCATTTTGAATTTTGTCGAAAATCTACTTTTGCGAACTAGTCCCTGGTTTTTTGCCCGATCGGAACCAAACCAGTGCAGAATTGTTCTCTGGAGTCTGAATATCAATAATTATCAAAAAAAAGTTGAAATTTCGATTCACGGTCGCTAGGGGGTGCAAAATTAACGTTGTGGGAGGAGCCTATTTTACTAAAATGGCTATAACTCCAGAAGTAAAAGAGGTATTTTAACCAAACTTGGTACACATGTGTAAGAGGTCAATCTGAGGTCACGGTAAAAAAATCGCGGCGATTGGCCACATGGTGGCGCTATAACATGAAAAAAACATAAAACTGGCTATAACCACCTGACTGTTAGTCCGATTGACTTGAAAATTGGTATGTAGTGTCTTGGTCCAAGGTGCCATGTATGTCTATGAGGACATTGGCGTATCTCAAAAAACATGGCCGCCATCGGCCAATGAAGTTTTAGCACCGATTAGACAAGGTTAACGGAGGCCGATCGGAACGAAACTCGATGGGCATGTTCGTCTTATGGCCCTAGAGGTCTGTAAGAATTTTGAAACAAATCGGCCACTAGTTGGCGCTAACGAGTTTTATGGCTCTGTAATCACGTGGTGTTACACTCATCCACACAATATGCATATCATTTGATAGATCTGCTCATGCTGAACAACTTTGCCTCAAGAACCATTGCTGTCAATCAAACCGTTCATTAAATATTCACGAATATGTCTAAAACCTACTTTTGCGAACTAGTCCTAGGTTTTTCACCCGATCGGAACCAGACCAGTCTAGGACAATTCTCTGGACTCTCTAGATCCATAATTATCAAAAAAAAGTTGAACTTTTGCATTTGGATGGCTGTAATAGGGTCATTTATAAAATGGGCGTGGCAAAATACAGTCAAAAGCCTATAAATCATAAATGAAAATGCAGAACTTCACAAAAATTGGTCAGCGTATGTGACATAACATCATTAACAAGCATGCAAAATTGTATGGAGATCGGACGATAGGTGGCGCTATAACTGTTAAAAAGCTTTAAAACCATATATTTCCTATGGTAAACTGCCTGTATTGGCTGTAAATGGTCTTTTCCATCTCTGATCATATAATTTTCATATCATAATGTTCAAAACTAGTGCAATACAATTATCTGGACTCACTAGATCAATAATTGTCAGAAAAAGTTGAACTACTTCATTTGCATAGCTATAATAGGTTCACTTCATAATGTAGCCTTTACCAAGTGTCCCCGAAAGCCTATATCTCTTTAATGAATTACTCAGACCTTCTTAAAAACAAGTCAGAACATGTGAAATATCACTCTGAACATGCATGAAAATTTTCAGACAGATCGGACAAAATTTGCCTCTATAACAGTTAAAAAGGTGAAAATGATATGAATATAATGGCATGTTAAGCCAATAAGTGGTATTTTACTGCCCCCTGCTGTTTAAAATAGGAATTTTGTCATATTGTTCTATAATTTATATTTAGACTTTATAAAATCCCTATTTTAACATTTACAATTACATTTAGTCAAAATCTATCTGTTAAAGTATTAGTACTGACAGTTTGATCACATCATATAGTTCAAATGTCTGTATCTACAACATAATGTGTGTGTGTAGTCTTAGGTTTCTGAATAAATTCTGAATCGTCTGATTAATAGCTTACAAAGACTTTGTGAAATGTTTATTGACCATTCAAATATATTTTCATAATGACATATCCCAATAGCATTGAAAAAACAACAACAACAACAACATTTGTCTTTGTGTGTGTGTGTGTGTGTGTGTGTGTGTGTGTGTGTGTAAGCATGCATTAAGTTAAAATGGTAAAACTGGTTTGCTTTTGTCACAGTTGTGTTCTGTCTGAGTATTGTTGTCTCTGATCACATGTCTTCCTTTGTTCTGTTTTCCCGCCACTCCTTGGTTTCCACGGTAACTGTCATTTAGTGCATCTGTCACACCTGTTTCCTCGTTAGTCTTGTCAGCTGTGTCTTGTTTCCCTGATCAGTTCTCCCATGTATTTAAGCCCTGAGTGTTGCCTTGTTCTTTGTCAGTTCTATGCTGTAATTAGAGTGTGTTGCTGCCTGTTCCGATATCCTTAGTTTAATTCCTATTAAACCTGCATCTTGTATGTTCATCCTTGTCTCCGCGTGCCTTCCTGCAACCATTCCGTGTTTAGCTTTAGTGGAGAAAACTGGTGAAAATAATGAAATTTAAAGTGAAACTGAGCCAATAAGTGGTCTTCTAGTGCCCTCTGCTGGCCATTCTACTTATTAATGAAGTCTTTTCACAGGTGATTTTGCGTCACTCTAGACACTTATAAAATCACTTATATAACAATAACTATTATAACAAAATCATATTTTGTCAGTGTTTATCACTTCATTTGCACTGACACTTCACGTGTTGTAAATCATGGTAAATCACAGTAGAAACATGGTAAATCATAGTAAATAAATCTAAAATGTGGTGTATCAAGGTAAATCATGCTAGAATCCTGATAAATCATTCTAGAACGTGGTATATTATGGTAAATCATGCTAGAACAGGGTAAATAATGGTAAACCATGGTAAATCATGGTAAACTATGGTAAATCATGCTAGAATGTGGTATATAATGGTAAATCATGCTAGAACATGGTAAATCAAGGTAAACTAAGATAAATTCATGGTAAACTATGCTAGAACAGGGTAAATCATGGTAAACCATGGTAAATCATGGTAAACCATGGTAAATCATGATAAACTATGGTAAATCATGCTACAATGTGGTATATCATGGTAAATCATGCTAGAATATGGTAAATCAAGGTAAACTAAGATAAATTCATGGTCAACTATGCTAGAACAGGGTAAATCATGGTAAATCATGCTAAAACATGGTATTTTCCATCTATGATGTCAGTGGTTACCTGCTTGCTAAATAAAACTTGATGTCTTTTGATGTTTTTGTGCTTAAAGGCCTTAAAGGCCTTAACTGCTTGAACCCCGATAAATGCTGCTTGCAGCTTTAATTATTATTATTATTTTCCCCTAAAACGCATCGTGCAGACCAAACCGTAAGAGCTGGAACCTTGAAAGTTGGCCAAATGGTAGTCCTCAATTTGGGGAGAACGTATCAAAGTATGACCTCGATTGGCCCATAGGTGGCGCTATAGCGACCAAAAGCGCGAAACTGCTCAGAACTCCTAGACCGTATGTCGTAGACTCAAGTGTCTTATATCATTGGAAAGCTGGACGCCTGACGAACAAAACGTATATCTCCGATTTCATTTCCGCCATGATAGATTTTCCGCCATTTTGAATTTTGTCAAAAACCTACTTTTGCGAACTAGTCCCTGGTTTTTCGCCCGATCGGAACCAGACTAGTGCAGAAATGTTCTCTAGAAACTGAAGATCAATAATTATCGAAAAAAAGTTGAAATTTCGATTCACTGTCGCTAAGGGGCGCCAAAACGTATGTTATGGGAGGGGCCTATTTTACTAAAATGGCTATAACTCCAGAAGTAAATGAGGTATCTTCACCAAACTCGGTACACATATGTATGAGCTCAATATGAGGTAACAGTAAAAAAATCGCGGCGATTGGCCACATGGTGGCGCTATAATATATAAAAAACATAAAACAAGCTTTAACCACCTGACCGTTAGTCCGATTGACTTGAAAATTGGTATGCAGTGTCTTGGTCCAAGGTGTCATGTATGTGTATGAGGACATTGGCGTATCTAAAAAAACATGGCCGCCATTGGCCAACGAAGTTTGAGCACCTATTAGACAAGGTTAACGGAGGCCGATCGGAACGAAACTCAATGGGCATGTTCGGCTCATGGCCCTAAAGGTCTGTAAGAATTTTGAAAGAAATCGGCCACTAGTTGGCGCTAACGAGTTTTACGGCTCTGTAATCACGTGGTGTTACAAATATCCACACAATATGCATATCATTTGATAGATCTTCTCATCCTGAACAACTTTGCCTCAAGAACCATTGCTGTCAATCAAACTGTTCATTAATTATTCATTAATATGTTAAAAACCTACTTTTGCGAACTAGTCCTAGGTTTTTTGCCCGATCGGAACCAGACCAGTCTAGGACAATTCTCTGGACTCTCTAGATCAATAATTATCAAAAAAAAGTTGAACTTTTGCATTTGGATGGCTGTAATAGGGTAATTTATAAAATGGGCGTGTCAAAATACATTAAAAAGCCTATAAATCCTAAATAAAAACTCAGAACTTCACAAAAATTGGTCAGCATATGTGACATAACATCATTAACAAGCATGAAAAATTCTATGGAGATCGGACGATAGGTGGCGCTATAACTGTTAAAAAGCTTTAAAATCATATATTTCCTATGGTAAACTGCCTGTATTGGCTGTAAATGGTCTTTTCCATCTCTGATCATATAATTTTCATATCATAATGTTCAAAACTAGTGCAATACAATTCTCTGGACTCACTAGATCAATAATTGTCAGAAAAAGTTGAACTACTTCATTTGGATAGCTATAATAGGTTCACTTCAAAATCTGGCCTTTACCAAGTGTCCCCGAAAGCCTATATCTCTTTAATCAATGCTCAGACCTTCTTAAAAACAAGTCAGAACGTGTGAAATATCACCCTGAACAAGCATGAAAATTTTCAGACAGATCGGACAAAATTTGCCTCTATAACAGTTAAAAAGGTGAAAATGATATGAATTAATGGCATGTTAAGCCAATAAGTGGTATTTTACTGCCCCCTGCTGTTTAAAATAGTCATTTTCTCATATTGGTATTGGTATCAGCCATGGTAAATCATGATAAATGATGGTGTGTGTGTGTGTGTGTGTGTGTGTGTGTGTGTGTGTGTGTGTGTGTGTGTGTGTGTGTGTGTGTGTGTGTGTGTGTGTGGTACAAATATAACAAAGGTTTTATTTTCCAACATGAAAACAAACATAACAGAGTGCTAGTGCACAAACAATAACCGACAATGATAATGGATGAGAGGGGAACTTAAATACACAGATCAAGACAAGGACAACAGGTGACGGTTATGATGATGAGGAGCAGGTGATGATGAGGAGGGTGATGAGGAGCAGGTGCAGGTGATGACGACAGATGGTGAATGTGATGAAGACAGAAGGTGAATGTGATGAAGGTGAATGTGACACCAATATCACTGAAACATTTGTGTGTGTGTGTGTGTGTGTGTGTGTAGCATTATTGTGTGTAGCATATGTAGCAAGTATGCATTATTGAGTTAACATGGAAACACTGGTTTGCTTTAGTGCAGAAAACTGGTCAAAATCATGAGGTTTAAAGTGAAAGTGAGCCAATAAGTGGTCTTCTACTGCCCTCTGCTGGCCATTCTACTTAATTAAATTTTTCCACATGTGCTTGCATTTATACTTGAATACACACTAAAAATCACTTATATAGCAATAACTATTATAACATAATCATATTTTGTCAGTGTTAATCACTTTATTTGCACTGACACTTCAAATAATTGCTAGTAATGTGGTAAATCATGGTAAATCATGGTTAACTATGCTGTGTGTGTGTGTGTGTGTGTGTGTGTGTGTGTGTGTGTGTGTGTGTGTGTGTGTGTGTGTGTGTGTGTGTGTGTGTGTGTGTGTGTAAGCATGCATTGAGTTAACATGGATAAACTGGTTTGCTTTAGTGCAGAAAACTGGTTTAAAGTGAAAGTGAGCCAATAAGTGGTCTTCTACTGCCCTCTGCTGGCCATTCTACTTATTAATGAAATATTTCAACATGTGCTTGCATTCATACTTGAATACACACTAAAAAAATCACTTATATAGCAATAACTATTATAACACAATCATATTTTGTCAGTGTTAACCACTTTATTTGCACTGACACTTCAAATAATTGCTAGTAATGTGATAAATCAGGCTAGAAACATGGTAAATCAAAGTAAATAATCCTAGATTGTCGTTTATCTCCTGGTAAATAATACTAGAACGTGGTATATCATGGTAAATCATGGTTAACTATGCTGTGTGTGTGTGTGTGTGTGTGTGTGTGTGTGTGTGTGTGTGTGTGTGTGTGTGTGTGTGTGTGTGTGTGTGTGTGTGTGTGTTGTGTGTGTGTGTGTGTGTGTGTGTGTGTGTGTGTGTGTGTGTGTGTGTGTGTGTGTAAGCATGCATTGAGTTAACATGGAAAAACTGGTTTGCTTTAGTGCAGAAAACTGGTTTAAAGTGAAAGTGAGCCAATAAGTGGTCTTCTACTGCCCTCTGCTGGCCATTCTACTTAATAATGAAATATTTTACATGTGCTTTTGCATTCATACTTGGACACACACTAAAAATCACGTATATAACTAACTATTATAACACAATAATATTTTGTCAGTGTTCATCACCTCATTTGCACTGACACTTCACATATTTGCTAGTAATGTGGTTAATCATGCTAGAAACATTGTAAATCATAGTAAATAATACTGAAATGAGGTGTATCAAGGTAAATCATGCTAGAATCCTAATAAATCATTCTGGAACATGGTATATGATAGTAAATCATGCTAGAATCATATTAAATAATTCTAGAATGTGGCAAATCGTTGTGGGAGGAGCCTATTTTACTCAAATGGCTATAACTCAAGAAGTAAATGAGATATCTTCACCAAACTCAGTACACATGTGTATGGGTTCAATTTGAGGTCACAGTAAACAATTCTATGGAGATCGGAGCATAGGTGGCGCTATAACTGTTAAAAAGCTTTAAAACCATATATATCCCATGGCAAATTGCCTGTATTGGCTGTAAATGGTCTTTTCCATCTATTATGTCAGTGGTTACATGCTTGCTAAATAAATCTTAATAACTTTTGATGCTTTTGTGCTTAAATGCCTTAAAGGCCTTAACTGCTTGAACCCCGATAAATGCTGCTTGCAGCTTTAATTATTATTATTATTAGGGGTTCAAGCACGAAGTGCTGAAACCCTATTGTAATTGTGCTGATTTTTATTATTATTAGGGGTTCAAGCATGAAATGCTGAAACCCTATTGTAATTGTAAGGATTCGTAAAACGCATCGCGCAGGACAAACCGTAAGGCCTAGAGACTTGAAACCTGGCCAGATGGTAGGCCTCAATTTGGGGACAACCTATCAGAGTATGACCCCGATTGGCCCATAGGTGGCGCTACAGCAACCAAAAGTTCAAAATCGCTCATATCTCTTAGACCGTTTGTCCCAGGATCAAGTGTCTTATATCGTTGGAATCCTTGGCTCAAGGCGGACAAAATGGCTATCTCCGATTTGGATGTAGGCAGGGAAAATTTTCTGCTATGTTGACTTTTGTCCATAACCTACTTTTGCGAACTAGTCCCTGGTTTTTCGCCCGATCGGAACCAAACCAGTCTAGGACAATTCTCTGGACTCTCTAGATCAATAATTATCAAAAAAAAGTTGAACTTTGGCATTTGCGTGGCTGTAACAGGGTCATTTAGAAAAGGGGCGTGGCAAAATACGCTCAAAAGCCTATAAATCCCAGAGGAAAACTCAGAACTTGACCAAAATTGATGAGCATATGTGTCAGAACATGGTGAGGAAGCATGCAGAGTTTCATGGAGATCGGACCATAGGTGGCGCTATAACTGGCAAAAAGCCTTCATTCTTATTAGGGGTTCAAGCATGAAATGCTGAAACCCTATTGTAATTGTAAGGATTCGTAAAACGCATCGCGCAGGACAAACCGTAAGGCCTAGAGACTTGAAACCTGGCCAGATGGTAGGCCTCAATTTGGGGACAACCTATCAGAGTATGACCCCGATTGGCCCATAGGTGGCGCTACAGCAACCAAAAGTTCAAAATCGCTCATATCTCTTAGACCGTTTGTCCCAGGATCAAGTGTCTTATATCGTTGGAATCCTTGGCTCAAGGCGGACAAAATGGCTATCTCCGATTTGGATGTAGGCAGGGAAAATTTTCTGCTATGTTGACTTTTGTCCATAACCTACTTTTGCGAACTAGTCCCTGGTTTTTCGCCCGATCGGAACCAAACCAGTCTAGGACAATTCTCTGGACTCTCTAGATCAATAATTATCAAAAAAAAGTTGAACTTTGGCATTTGCGTGGCTGTAACAGGGTCATTTAGAAAAGGGGCGTGGCAAAATACGCTCAAAAGCCTATAAATCCCAGAGGAAAACTCAGAACTTGACCAAAATTGATGAGCATATGTGTCAGAACATGGTGAGGAAGCATGCAGAGTTTCATGGAGATCGGACCATAGGTGGCGCTATAACTGGCAAAAAGCCTTCATTCTTATTAGGGGTTCAAGCATGAAATGCTGAAACCCTATTGTAATTGTAAGGATTCGTAAAACGCATCGCGCAGGACAAACCGTAAGGCCTAGAGACTTGAAACCTGGCCAGATGGTAGGCCTCAATTTGGGGACAACCTATCAGAGTATGACCCCGATTGGCCCATAGGTGGCGCTACAGCAACCAAAAGTTCAAAATCGCTCATATCTCTTAGACCGTTTGTCCCAGGATCAAGTGTCTTATATCGTTGGAATCCTTGGCTCAAGGCGGACAAAATGGCTATCTCCGATTTGGATGTAGGCAGGGAAAATTTTCTGCTATGTTGACTTTTGTCCATAACCTACTTTTGCGAACTAGTCCCTGGTTTTTCGCCCGATCGGAACCAAACCAGTCTAGGACAATTCTCTGGACTCTCTAGATCAATAATTATCAAAAAAAAGTTGAACTTTGGCATTTGCGTGGCTGTAACAGGGTCATTTAGAAAAGGGGCGTGGCAAAATACGCTCAAAAGCCTATAAATCCCAGAGGAAAACTCAGAACTTGACCAAAATTGATGAGCATATGTGTCAGAACATGGTGAGGAAGCATGCAGAGTTTCATGGAGATCGGACCATAGGTGGCGCTATAACTGGCAAAAAGCCTTCATTCTTATTAGGGGTTCAAGCATGAAATGCTGAAACCCTATTGTAATTGTAAGGATTCGTAAAACGCATCGCGCAGGACAAACCGTAAGGCCTAGAGACTTGAAACCTGGCCAGATGGTAGGCCTCAATTTGGGGACAACCTATCAGAGTATGACCCCGATTGGCCCATAGGTGGCGCTACAGCAACCAAAAGTTCAAAATCGCTCATATCTCTTAGACCGTTTGTACCAGGATCAAGTGTCTAATATCGTTGGAATCCTTGGCTCAAGGCGGACAAAATGGCTATCTCCGATTTGGATGTAGGCAGGGAAAATTTTCTGCTATGTTGACTTTTGTCCATAACCTACTTTTGCGAACTAGTCCCTGGTTTTTCGCCCGATCGGAACCAAACCAGTCTAGGACAATTCTCTGGACTCTCTAGATCAATAATTATCAAAAAAAAGTTGAACTTTGGCATTTGCGTGGCTGTAACAGGGTCATTTAGAAAAGGGGCGTGGCAAAATACGCTCAAAAGCCTATAAATCCCAGAGGAAAACTCAGAACTTGACCAAAATTGATGAGCATATGTGTCAGAACATGGTGAGGAAGCATGCAGAGTTTCATGGAGATCGGACCATAGGTGGCGCTATAACTGGCAAAAAGCCTTCATTCTTATTAGGGGTTCAAGCATGAAATGCTGAAACCCTATTGTAATTGTAAGGATTCGTAAAACGCATCGCGCAGGACAAACCGTAAGGCCTAGAGACTTGAAACCTGGCCAGATGGTAGGCCTAAATTTGGGGACAACCTATCAGAGTATGACCCCGATTGGCCCATAGGTGGCGCTACAGCAACCAAAAGTTCAAAATCGCTCATATCTCTTAGACCGTTTGTCCCAGGATCAAGTGTCTTATATCGTTGGAATCCTTGGCTCAAGGCGGACAAAATGGCTATCTCCGATTTGGATGTAGGCAGGGAAAATTTTCTGCTATGTTGACTTTTGTCCATAACCTACTTTTGCGAACTAGTCCCTGGTTTTTCGCCCGATCGGAACCAAACCAGTCTAGGACAATTCTCTGGACTCTCTAGATCAATAATTATCAAAAAAAAAGTTGAACTTTGGCATTTGCGTGGCTGTAACAGGGTCATTTAGAAAAGGGGCGTGGCAAAATACGCTCAAAAGCCTATAAATCCCAGAGGAAAACTCAGAACTTGACCAAAATTGATGAGCATATGTGTCAGAACATGGTGAGGAAGCATGCAGAGTTTCATGGAGATCGGACCATAGGTGGCGCTATAACTGGCAAAAAGCCTTCATTCTTATTAGGGGTTCAAGCATGAAATGCTGAAACCCTATTGTAATTGTAAGGATTCGTAAAACGCATCGCGCAGGACAAACCGTAAGGCCTAGAGACTTGAAACCTGGCCAGATGGTAGGCCTCAATTTGGGGACAACCTATCAGAGTATGACCCCGATTGGCCCATAGGTGGCGCTACAGCAACCAAAAGTTCAAAATCGCTCATATCTCTTAGACCGTTTGTCCCAGGATCAAGTGTCTTATATCGTTGGAATCCTTGGCTCAAGGCGGACAAAATGGCTATCTCCGATTTGGATGTAGGCAGGGAAAATTTTCTGCTATGTTGACTTTTGTCCATAACCTACTTTTGCGAACTAGTCCCTGGTTTTTCGCCCGATCGGAACCAAACCAGTCTAGGACAATTCTCTGGACTCTCTAGATCAATAATTATCAAAAAAAAGTTGAACTTTGGCATTTGCGTGGCTGTAACAGGGTCATTTAGAAAAGGGGCGTGGCAAAATACGCTCAAAAGCCTATAAATCCCAGAGGAAAACTCAGAACTTGACCAAAATTGATGAGCATATGTGTCAGAACATGGTGAGGAAGCATGCAGAGTTTCATGGAGATCGGACCATAGGTGGCGCTATAACTGGCAAAAAGCCTTCATTCTTATTAGGGGTTCAAGCATGAAATGCTGAAACCCTATTGTAATTGTAAGGATTCGTAAAACGCATCGCGCAGGACAAACCGTAAGACCTAGAGACTTGAAATCTGGCCAGATGGTAGGCCTCAATTTGGGGACAACCTATCAGAGTATGACCCCGATTGGCCCATAGGTGGCGCTACAGCAACCAAAAGTTCAAAATCGCTCATATCTCTTAGACCGTTTGTCCCAGGATCAAGTGTCTTATATCGTTGGAATCCTTGGCTCAAGGCGGACAAAATGGCTATCTCCGATTTGGATGTAGGCAGGGAAAATTTTCTGCTATGTTGACTTTTGTCCATAACCTACTTTTGCGAACTAGTCCCTGGTTTTTCGCCCGATCGGAACCAAACCAGTCTAGGACAATTCTCTGGACTCTCTAGATCAATAATTATCAAAAAAAAGTTGAACTTTGGCATTTGCGTGGCTGTAACAGGGTCATTTAGAAAAGGGGCGTGGCAAAATACGCTCAAAAGCCTATAAATCCCAGAGGAAAACTCAGAACTTGACCAAAATTGATGAGCATATGTGTCAGAACATGGTGAGGAAGCATGCAGAGTTTCATGGAGATCGGACCATAGGTGGCGCTATAACTGGCAAAAAGCCTTCATTCTTATTAGGGGTTCAAGCATGAAATGCTGAAACCCTATTGTAATTGTAAGGATTCGTAAAACGCATCGCGCAGGACAAACCGTAAGGCCTAGAGACTTGAAACCTGGCCAGATGGTAGGCCTCAATTTGGGGACAACCTATCAGAGTATGACCCCGATTGGCCCATAGGTGGCGCTACAGCAACCAAAAGTTCAAAATCGCTCATATCTCTTAGACCGTTTGTCCCAGGATCAAGTGTCTTATATCGTTGGAATCCTTGGCTCAAGGCGGACAAAATGGCTATCTCCGATTTGGATGTAGGCAGGGAAAATTTTCTGCTATGTTGACTTTTGTCCATAACCTACTTTTGCGAACTAGTCCCTGGTTTTTCGCCCGATCGGAACCAAACCAGTCTAGGACAATTCTCTGGACTCTCTAGATCAATAATTATCAAAAAAAAGTTGAACTTTGGCATTTGCGTGGCTGTAACAGGGTCATTTAGAAAAGGGGCGTGGCAAAATACGCTCAAAAGCCTATAAATCCCAGAGGAAAACTCAGAACTTGACCAAAATTGATGAGCATATGTGTCAGAACATGGTGAGGAAACATGCAGAGTTTCATGGAGATCGGACCATAGGTGGCGCTATAACTGGCAAAAAGCCTTCATTCTTATTAGGGGTTCAAGCATGAAATGCTGAAACCCTATTGTAATTGTAAGGATTCGTAAAACGCATCGCGCAGGACAAACCGTAAGGCCTAGAGACTTGAAACCTGGCCAGATGGTAGGCCTCAATTTGGGGACAACCTATCAGAGTATGACCCCGATTGGCCCATAGGTGGCGCTACAGCAACCAAAAGTTCAAAATCGCTCATATCTCTTAGACCGTTTGTCCCAGGATCAAGTGTCTAATATCGTTGGAATCCTTGGCTCAAGGCGGACAAAATGGCTATCTCCGATTTGGATGTAGGCAGGGAAAATTTTCTGCTATGTTGACTTTTGTCCATAACCTACTTTTGCGAACTAGTCCCTGGTTTTTCGCCCGATCGGAACCAAACCAGTCTAGGACAATTCTCTGGACTCTCTAGATCAATAATTATCAAAAAAAAGTTGAACTTTGGCATTTGCGTGGCTGTAACAGGGTCATTTAGAAAAGGGGCGTGGCAAAATACGCTCAAAAGCCTATAAATCCCAGAGGAAAACTCAGAACTTGACCAAAAT
This sequence comes from Scardinius erythrophthalmus, assembly GCF_964197995.2. Lineage (NCBI taxonomy): Eukaryota > Metazoa > Chordata > Actinopteri > Cypriniformes > Leuciscidae > Scardinius > Scardinius erythrophthalmus. Next base: position 60,847,391 of record NC_138222.1, on the reverse strand, counting down.
TGATGAGCATATGTGTCAGAACATGGTGAGGAAGCATGCAGAGTTTCATGGAGATCGGACCATAGGTGGCGCTATAACTGGCAAAAAGCCTTCATTCTTATTAGGGGTTCAAGCATGAAATGCTGAAACCCTATTGTAATTGTAAGGATTCGTAAAACGCATCGCGCAGGACAAACCGTAAGGCCTAGAGACTTGAAACCTGGCCAGATGGTAGGCCTCAATTTGGGGACAACCTATCAGAGTATGACCCCGATTGGCCCATAGGTGGCGCTACAGCAACCAAAAGTTCAAAATCGCTCATATCTCTTAGACCGGTTGTCCCAGGATCAAGTGTCTTATATCGTTGGAATCCTTGGCTCAAGGCGGACAAAATGGCTATCTCCGATTTTGATTTAGGCAGGGAAAAATTTCTGCTATATCGAATTTTGTCCAAAACCTACTTTTGCGAACTAGTCCTAGGTTTTTCGCCAGATCGGAACCAAACCAGTCTAGGACATTTCTCTGGACTCTCTCGATCAATAGTTATCGAAAAAAAGTAGAATTTTTGCATTTGGTTGGCTATAACAGGGTCATTTGGAAAATGGGCGGGGCAAAATACAGTCAAAAGCCTATAAATCCTAAACAAAAACTCAGAACATCACGAAAATCGCTGAGCATATGTGTCATGACATGGTGAACAAGCGTGCCTAGTTTCATGCAGATCGGAGCATAGGTGGCGCTATAAATGGCAAAAAGGTTCCCTTATTATTAGGGGCCAAGCACAGAATGTGCGTAGGCACCTATTGTATCTGTTAGCGTACCAAAAATAATTCTTCTTTTTCTTCCGCTCTGGGAGTCTATGGCAGCCCATAGAACCGCTTGCGGGAAAGTTGTGCAATTTGGCACACTGATAGAGGACAGACTGAACAGTCACCATAGCAAATTTGGAGTCTCCAACTCATTCCCTCTAGCGCCACCAGCTGTCCAAATTTGCACTCATGTTTAGGCTAATAACTTTTGAACCACAAGGGCTAGAAACAAAATTCCATTTTCCTCTGATTCCCTAGCTCAAGACGATTCGATTGCACCCTATGACGTCATTTTCCGTCATGGAAAGTTTTCCGCCATTTAGAATTTTCCGAAAAACCTACTTTTTTGAACTCCTCCTAGGCCGTTGCTCCGATTTTCACGAAAATTGAACCAGATCATCTACAGACCATGCTGACAAAAAGTTATGGAATTCAAGTTGATTCGCTTAGCAATTTTCGAAAAAACCCACCAACAAATTTTACGTAGCGCTTGCGAAAACAGACGTAAGGCTGTATCTCCGCAACGCTTTATTGGATTCAGACCAAACTCGGTACATGTCATCCCAACCATGACCTGAGGCTACATGCTGCGTTTCGGCGCAGCGCCACCTACTGGTCCGGAGATATGAAAAATGGCTATTTTTGCTTATAACTTCTGAATAGTTTGCCCAAAAACCATAAAATTGGTCTCGTTAGATTCAGGCCAACATGCTGAGTCGACTGATATCCAATTTTACCATATCGGCCATTTTGGCTGTCGGCCATTTTGAATTTTGTGCTAAAATGCTGTATTTTAAGAACGCATGAATGGATTCTTACGAAACATGGTATGGGTCATCAGCACGATGCCCTGAAGGAGCGTGAGAAGTTTCGAAACAGCGCCACCTTGTGGTCGAAAGTTATAACAACATTTCCAAAAAGGCTAATAACCTTTGAATAAATCTGCCAATTGAAATGCCACTGGTCTTAATAGATTCCCTGGGTCACGCTGAGAACATAGATACCAAGTTTGCCATATTTGGCCGAACTTCCTGTCCGCCATCTTGATTTTCAGTCAAAACCTACTTTTTCGAACTCCTCCTAGACCGTTTGTCCGATTTTCACCAAAATCGAATCGTATCATCTCCACACTGTACCGACAAAAAGTTATGGAATTCGTGTTGATTCGTCAAACCGTTCTCGAATACCGCGCAAACAAATTTTACGTTGTGCTACAGCTACAGATTTAGTGCAAAAGTACTAAATCGCCCATAACTCCTAGACCGTTTGTCCTAGACTCAAGTGTCTTACACCACTGTGATCCCTGGCTCAAGGCGGACAAAATGGCTATCTCCAAATTCGATTTAGGCCAGAATTTCTTTTTGCTATGTCGAATTTTGTCCGAAACCTACTTTTGCGAACTAGTTTTTCGCCAGATCGGAACCAAACCAGTCTAGGACATTTCTCTGGACTCTCTAGATCAATAATTATCGAAAAAAAGTTGAACTTTTGCATTTGGGTGGCTGTAACAGGGTCATTTAGAAAAGGGGCGTGGCAAAATACACTAAAAATCCTATAAATCCCAAATGAAAACTCAGGACTTCACCAAAATTGATGAGCATATGTGTCAGAACATGGTGAGGAAGCATGCAGAGTTTCATGGAGATCGGACCATAGGTGGCGCTATAACTGGCAAAAAGCCTTCATTCTTATTAGGGGTTCAAGCATGAAATGCTGAAACCCTATTGTAATTGTAAGGATTCGTAAAACGCATCGTGCAGGCCAAACCGTAAGGCCTAGAGACGTGAAACCTGGCCAGATGGTAGGCCTCAATTTGGGGACAACCTATCAGAGTATGACCCCGAATGGCCCATAGGTGGCGCTACAGCAACAAAAAGTACAAAATCGCCCATAACTCTTAGACCGTTTGTCCCAGGATCAAGTGTCTTATATCGTTGGAATCCTTGGCTCAAGGCGGACAAAATGGTTATCTCCGATTTTGATTTTGGCAGGGAAAAATTTCTGCTATATCGAATTTTGTCCAAAACCTACTTTTGCGAACTAGTCCTAGGTTTTTCGCCAGATCGGAACCAAACCAGTCTAGGACATTTCTCTGGACTCTCTCGATCAATAGTTATCGAAAAAAAGTAGAATTTTTGCATTTGGTTGGCTATAACAGGGTCATTTGGAAAATGGGCGGGGCAAAATACAGTCAAAAGCCTATAAATCCTAAACAAAAACTCAGAACATCACGAAAATCGCTGAGCATATGTGTCATGACATGGTGAACAAGCGTGCCGAGTTTCATGCAGATCAGAGCATAGGTGGCGCTATAAATGGCAAAAAGGTTCCCTTATTATTAGGGGCCAAGCACAGAATGTGCGTAGGCACCTATTGTATCTGTTAGCGTACCAAAAATAATTCTTCTTTTTCTTCCGCTCTGGGAGTCTATGGCAGCCCATAGAACCGCTTGCGGGAAAGTTGTGCAATTTGGCACACTGATAGAGGACAGACTGAACAGTCACCATAGCAAATTTGGAGTCTCCAACTCATTCCCTCTAGCGCCACCAGCTGTCCAAATTTGCACTCATGTTTAGGCTAATAACTTTTGAACCACAAGGGCTAGAAACAAAATTCCTTTTTCCTCTGATTCCCTAGCTCAAGACGATTCGATTGCACCCTATGACGTCATTTTCCGTCATGGAAAGTTTTCCGCCATTTAGAATTTTCCGAAAAACCTACTTTTTCAAACTCCTCCTAGGCCGTTGCTCCGACTTTCACGAAAATTGAACCAGATCATCTACAGACCATGCTGACAAAAAGTTATGGAATTCAAGTTGATTCGCTTAGCAATTTTCGAAAAAACCCACCAACAAATTTTACGTAGCGCTTGTGAAAACAGACGTAAGGCTGTATCTCCGCAACGCTTTATTGGATTCAGACCAAACTCGGTACATGTCATCCCAACCATGACCTGAGGCTACATGCTGCGTTTCGGCGCAGCGCCACCTACTGGTCCGGAGATATGAAAAATGGCTATTTTTGCTTATAACTTCTGAATAGTTTGCCCAAAAACCATAAAATTGGTCTCGTTAGATTCAGGCCAACATGCTGAGTCGACTGATATCCAATTTTACCATATCGGCCATTTTGGCTGTCGGCCATTTTGAATTTTGTGCTAAAATGCTGTATTTTAAGAACGCATGAATGGATTCTTACGAAACATGGTATGGGTCATCAGCACGATGCCCTGAAGGAGCGTGAGAAGTTTCGAAACAGCGCCACCTTGTGGTCGAAAGTTATAACAACATTTCCAAAAAGGCTAATAACCTTTGAATAAATCTGCCAATTGAAATGCCACTGGTCTTAATAGATTCCCTGGGTCACGCTGAGAACATAGATACCAAGTTTGCCATATTTGGCCGAACTTCCTGTCCGCCATCTTGATTTTCAGTCAAAACCTACTTTTTCGAACTCCTCCTAGACCGTTTGTCCGATTTTCACCAAAATCGAATCGTATCATCTCCACACTGTACCGACAAAAAGTTATGGAATTCGTGTTGATTCGTCAAACCGTTCTCGAATACCGCGCAAACAAATTTTACGTTGTGCTACAGCTACAGATTTAGTGCAAAAGTACTAAATCGCCCATAACTCCTAGACCGTTTGTCCTAGACTCAAGTGTCTTACACCACTGTGATCCCTGGCTCAAGGCGGACAAAATGGCTATCTCCAAATTCGATTTAGGCCAGAATTTCTTTTTGCTATGTCGAATTTTGTCCGAAACCTACTTTTGCGAACTAGTTTTTCGCCAGATCGGAACCAAACCAGTCTAGGACATTTCTCTGGACTCTCTAGATCAATAATTATCGAAAAAAAGTTGAACTTTTGCATTTGGGTGGCTGTAACAGGGTCATTTAGAAAAGGGGCGTGGCAAAATACACTAAAAATCCTATAAATCCCAAATGAAAACTCAGGACTTCACCAAAATTGATGAGCATATGTGTCAGAACATGGTGAGGAAGCATGCAGAGTTTCATGGAGATCGGACCATAGGTGGCGCTATAACTGGCAAAAAGCCTTCATTCTTATTAGGGGTTCAAGCATGAAATGCTGAAACCCTATTGTAATTGTAAGGATTCGTAAAACGCATCGTGCAGGCCAAACCGTAAGGCCTAGAGACGTGAAACCTGGCCAGATGGTAGGCCTCAATTTGGGGACAACCTATCAGAGTATGACCCCGAATGGCCCATAGGTGGCGCTACAGCAACAAAAAGTACAAAATCGCCCATAACTCTTAGACCGTTTGTCCCAGGATCAAGTGTCTTATATCGTTGGAATCCTTGGCTCAAGGCGGACAAAATGGTTATCTCCGATTTTGATTTTGGCAGGGAAAAATTTCTGCTATATCGAATTTTGTCCAAAACCTACTTTTGCGAACTAGTCCTAGGTTTTTCGCCAGATCGGAACCAAACCAGTCTAGGACATTTCTCTGGACTCTCTCGATCAATAGTTATCGAAAAAAAGTAGAATTTTTGCATTTGGTTGGCTATAACAGGGTCATTTGGAAAATGGGCGGGGCAAAATACAGTCAAAAGCCTATAAATCCTAAACAAAAACTCAGAACATCACGAAAATCGCTGAGCATATGTGTCATGACATGGTGAACAAGCGTGCCGAGTTTCATGCAGATCGGAGCATAGGTGGCGCTATAAATGGCAAAAAGGTTCCCTTATTATTAGGGGCCAAGCACAGAATGTGCGTAGGCACCTATTGTATCTGTTAGCGTACCAAAAATAATTCTTCTTTTTCTTCCGCTCTGGGAGTCTATGGCAGCCCATAGAACCGCTTGCGGGAAAGTTGTGCAATTTGGCACACTGATAGAGGACAGACTGAACAGTCACCATAGCAAATTTGGAGTCTCCAACTCATTCCCTCTAGCGCCACCAGCTGTCCAAATTTGCACTCATGTTTAGGCTAATAACTTTTGAACCACAAGGGCTAGAAACAAAATTCCTTTTTCCTCTGATTCCCTAGCTCAAGACGATTCGATTGCACCCTATGACGTCATTTTCCGTCATGGAAAGTTTTCCGCCATTTAGAATTTTCCGAAAAACCTACTTTTTCAAACTCCTCCTAGGCCGTTGCTCCGACTTTCACGAAAATTGAACCAGATCATCTACAGACCATGCTGACAAAAATTTATGGAATTCAAGTTGATTCGCTTAGCAATTTTCGAAAAAACCCACCAACAAATTTTACGTAGCGCTTGCGAAAACAGACGTAAGGCTGTATCTCCGCAACGCTTTATTGGATTCAGACCAAACTCGGTACATGTCATTCCAACCATGACCTGAGGCTACATGCTGCGTTTCGGCGCAGCGCCACCTACTGGTCCGGAGATATGAAAAATGGCTATTTTTGCTTATAACTTCTGAATAGTTTGCCCAAAAACCATAAAATTGGTCTCGTTAGATTCAGGCCAACATGCTGAGTCGACTGATATCCAATTTTACCATATCGGCCATTTTGGCTGTCGGCCATTTTGAATTTTGTGCTAAAATGCTGTATTTTAAGAACGCATGAATGGATTCTTACGAAACATGGTATGGGTCATCAGCACGATGCCCTGAAGGAGCGTGAGAAGTTTCGAAACAGCGCCACCTTGTGGTCGAAAGTTATAACAACATTTCCAAAAAGGCTAATAACCTTTGAATAAATCTGCCAATTGAAATGCCACTGGTCTTAATAGATTCCCTGGGTCACGCTGAGAACATAGATACCAAGTTTGCCATATTTGGCCGAACTTCCTGTCCGCCATCTTGATTTTCAGTCAAAACCTACTTTTTCGAACTCCTCCTAGACCGTTTGTCCGATTTTCACCAAAATCGAATCGTATCATCTCCACACTGTACCGACAAAAAGTTATGGAATTCGTGTTGATTCGTCAAACCGTTCTCGAATACCGCGCAAACAAATTTTACGTTGTGCTACAGCTACAGATTTAGTGCAAAAGTACTAAATCGCCCATAACTCCTAGACCGTTTGTCCTAGACTCAAGTGTCTTACACCACTGTGATCCCTGGCTCAAGGCGGACAAAATGGCTATCTCCAAATTCGATTTAGGCCAGAATTTCTTTTTGCTATGTCGAATTTTGTCCGAAACCTACTTTTGCGAACTAGTTTTTCGCCAGATCGGAACCAAACCAGTCTAGGACATTTCTCTGGACTCTCTAGATCAATAATTATCGAAAAAAAGTTGAACTTTTGCATTTGGGTGGCTGTAACAGGGTCATTTAGAAAAGGGGCGTGGCAAAATACACTAAAAATCCTATAAATCCCAAATGAAAACTAAGGACTTCACCAAAATTGATGAGCATATGTGTCAGAACATGGTGAGGAAGCATGCAGAGTTTCATGGAGATCGGACCATAGGTGGCGCTATAACTGGCAAAAAGCCTTCATTCTTATTAGGGGTTCAAGCATGAAATGCTGAAACCCTATTGTAATTGTAAGGATTCGTAAAACGCATCGTGCAGGCCAAACCGTAAGGCCTAGAGACGTGAAACCTGGCCAGATGGTAGGCCTCAATTTGGGGACAACCTATCAGAGTATGACCCCGAATGGCCCATAGGTGGCGCTACAGCAACAAAAAGTACAAAATCGCCCATAACTCTTAGACCGTTTGTCCCAGGATCAAGTGTCTTATATCGTTGGAATCCTTGGCTCAAGGCGGACAAAATGGTTATCTCCGATTTTGATTTTGGCAGGGAAAAATTTCTGCTATATCGAATTTTGTCCAAAACCTACTTTTGCGAACTAGTCCTAGGTTTTTCGCCAGATCGGAACCAAACCAGTCTAGGACATTTCTCTGGACTCTCTCGATCAATAGTTATCGAAAAAAAGTAGAATTTTTGCATTTGGTTGGCTATAACAGGGTCATTTGGAAAATGGGCGGGGCAAAATACAGTCAAAAGCCTATAAATCCTAAACAAAAACTCAGAACATCACGAAAATCGCTGAGCATATGTGTCATGACATGGTGAACAAGCGTGCCGAGTTTCATGCAGATCGGAGCATAGGTGGCGCTATAAATGGCAAAAAGGTTCCCTTATTATTAGGGGCCAAGCACAGAATGTGCGTAGGCACCTATTGTATCTGTTAGCGTACCAAAAATAATTCTTCTTTTTCTTCCGCTCTGGGAGTCTATGGCAGCCCATAGAACCGCTTGCGGGAAAGTTGTGCAATTTGGCACACTGATAGAGGACAGACTGAACAGTCACCATAGCAAATTTGGAGTCTCCAACTCATTCCCTCTAGCGCCACCAGCTGTCCAAATTTGCACTCATGTTTAGGCTAATAACTTTTGAACCACAAGGGCTAGAAACAAAATTCCTTTTTCCTCTGATTCCCTAGCTCAAGACGATTCGATTGCACCCTATGACGTCATTTTCCGTCATGGAAAGTTTTCCGCCATTTAGAATTTTCCGAAAAACCTACTTTTTCAAACTCCTCCTAGGCCGTTGCTCCGACTTTCACGAAAATTGAACCAGATCATCTACAGACCATGCTGACAAAAAGTTATGGAATTCAAGTTGATTCGCTTAGCAATTTTCGAAAAAACCCACCAACAAATTTTACGTAGCGCTTGCGAAAACAGACGTAAGGCTGTATCTCCGCAACGCTTTATTGGATTCAGACCAAACTCGGTACATGTCATCCCAACCATGACCTGAGGCTACATGCTGCGTTTCGGCGCAGCGCCACCTACTGATCCGGAGATATGAAAAATGGCTATTTTTGCTTATAACTTCTGAATAGTTTGCCCAAAAACCATAAAATTGGTCTCGTTAGATTCAGGCCAACATGCTGAGTCGACTGATATCCAATTTTACCATATCGGCCATTTTGGCTGTCGGCCATTTTGAATTTTGTGCTAAAATGCTGTATTTTAAGAACGCATGAATGGATTCTTACGAAACATGGTATGGGTCATCAGCACGATGCCCTGAAGGAGCGTGAGAAGTTTCGAAACAGCGCCACCTTGTGGTCGAAAGTTATAACAACATTTCCAAAAAGGCTAATAACCTTTGAATAAATCTGCCAATTGAAATGCCACTGGTCTTAATAGATTCCCTGGGTCACGCTGAGAACATAGATACCAAGTTTGCCATATTTGGCCGAACTTCCTGTCCGCCATCTTGATTTTCAGTCAAAACCTACTTTTTCGAACTCCTCCTAGACCGTTTGTCCGATTTTCACCAAAATCGAATCGTATCATCTCCACACTGTACCGACAAAAAGTTATGGAATTCGTGTTGATTCGTCAAACCGTTCTCGAATACCGCGCAAACAAATTTTACGTTGTGCTACAGCTACAGATTTAGTGCAAAAGTACTAAATCGCCCATAACTCCTAGACCGTTTGTCCTAGACTCAAGTGTCTTACACCACTGTGATCCCTGGCTCAAGGCGGACAAAATGGCTATCTCCAAATTCGATTTAGGCCAGAATTTCTTTTTGCTATGTCGAATTTTGTCCGAAACCTACTTTTGCGAACTAGTTTTTCGCCAGATCGGAACCAAACCAGTCTAGGACATTTCTCTGGACTCTCTAGATCAATAATTATCGAAAAAAAGTTGAACTTTTGCATTTGGGTGGCTGTAACAGGGTCATTTAGAAAAGGGGCGTGGCAAAATACACTAAAAATCCTATAAATCCCAAATGAAAACTCAGGACTTCACCAAAATTGATGAGCATATGTGTCAGAACATGGTGAGGAAGCATGCAGAGTTTCATGGAGATCGGACCATAGGTGGCGCTATAACTGGCAAAAAGCCTTCATTCTTATTAGGGGTTCAAGCATGAAATGCTGAAACCCTATTGTAATTGTAAGGATTCGTAAAACGCATCGTGCAGGCCAAACCGTAAGGCCTAGAGACGTGAAACCTGGCCAGATGGTAGGCCTCAATTTGGGGACAACCTATCAGAGTATGACCCCGAATGGCCCATAGGTGGCGCTACAGCAACAAAAAGTACAAAATCGCCCATAACTCTTAGACCGTTTGTCCCAGGATCAAGTGTCTTATATCGTTGGAATCCTTGGCTCAAGGCGGACAAAATGGTTATCTCCGATTTTGATTTTGGCAGGGAAAAATTTCTGCTATATCGAATTTTGTCCAAAACCTACTTTTGCGAACTAGTCCTAGGTTTTTCGCCAGATCGGAACCAAACCAGTCTAGGACATTTCTCTGGACTCTCTCGATCAATAGTTATCGAAAAAAAGTAGAATTTTTGCATTTGGTTGGCTGTAACAGGGTCATTTGGAAAATGGGCGGGGCAAAATACAGTCAAAAGCCTATAAATCCTAAACAAAAACTCAGAACATCACGAAAATCGCTGAGCATATGTGTCATGACATGGTGAACAAGCGTGCCGAGTTTCATGCAGATCGGAGCATAGGTGGCGCTATAAATGGCAAAAAGGTTCCCTTATTATTAGGGGCCAAGCACAGAATGTGCGTAGGCACCTATTGTATCTGTTAGCGTACCAAAAATAATTCTTCTTTTTCTTCCGCTCTGGGAGTCTATGGCAGCCCATAGAACCGCTTGCGGGAAAGTTGTGCAATTTGGCACACTGATAGAGGACAGACTGAACAGTCACCATAGCAAATTTGGAGTCTCCAACTCATTCCCTCTAGCGCCACCAGCTGTCCAAATTTGCACTCATGTTTAGGCTAATAACTTTTGAACCACAAGGGCTAGAAACAAAATTCCTTTTTCCTCTGATTCCCTAGCTCAAGACGATTCGATTGCACCCTATGACGTCATTTTCCGTCATGGAAAGTTTTCCGCCATTTAGAATTTTCCGAAAAACCTACTTTTTCAAACTCCTCCTAGGCCGTTGCTCCGACTTTCACGAAAATTGAACCAGATCATCTACAGACCATGCTGACAAAAAGTTATGGAATTCAAGTTGATTCGCTTAGCAATTTTCGAAAAAACCCACCAACAAATTTTACGTAGCGCTTGCGAAAACAGACGTAAGGCTGTATCTCCGCAACGCTTTATTGGATTCAGACCAAACTCGGTACATGTCATCCCAACCATGACCTGAGGCTACATGCTGCGTTTCGGCGCAGCGCCACCTACTGGTCCGGAGATATGAAAAATGGCTATTTTTGCTTATAACTTCTGAATAGTTTGCCCAAAAACCATAAAATTGGTCTCGTTAGATTCAGGCCAACATGCTGAGTCGACTGATATCCAATTTTACCATATCGGCCATTTTGGCTGTCGGCCATTTTGAATTTTGTGCTAAAATGCTGTATTTTAAGAACGCATGAATGGATTCTTACGAAACATGGTATGGGTCATCAGCACGATGCCCTGAAGGAGCGTGAGAAGTTTCGAAACAGCGCCACCTTGTGGTCGAAAGTTATAACAACATTTCCAAAAAGGCTAATAACCTTTGAATAAATCTGCCAATTGAAATGCCACTGGTCTTAATAGATTCCCTGGGTCACGCTGAGAACATAGATACCAAGTTTGCCATATTTGGCCGAACTTCCTGTCCGCCATCTTGATTTTCAGTCAAAACCTACTTTTTCGAACTCCTCCTAGACCGTTTGTCCGATTTTCACCAAAATCGAATCGTATCATCTCCACACTGTACCGACAAAAAGTTATGGAATTCGTGTTGATTCGTCAAACCGTTCTCGAATACCGCGCAAACAAATTTTACGTTGTGCTACAGCTACAGATTTAGTGCAAAAGTACTAAATCGCACATAACTCCTAGACCGTTTGTCCTAGACTCAAGTGTCTTACACCACTGTGATCCCTGGCTCAAGGCGGACAAAATGGCTATCTCCAAATTCGATTTAGGCCAGAATTTCTTTTTGCTATGTCGAATTTTGTCCGAAACCTATTTTTGCGAACTAGTCCTAGGTTTTTCCCAGATGGTAGGCCTCAATTTGGGGACAACCTATCAGAGTATGACCCCGAATGGCCCATAGGTGGCGCTACAGCGACCAAAAGTACAAAATCGCCCATAACTCTTAGACCGGTTGTCCCAGGATCGAGTGTCTTATATCGTTGGAATCCTTGGCTCAAGGCGGACAAAATGGCTATCTCCGATTTTGATTTAGGCAGGGAAAAAGGTCCCACTTTATATTAAGTGGCCCTAATACCTGTGAACTTACATGGTAACTACATGTGTACATAGTATGTAACTACAGCGTAAGTACACACTAGTACATAGTACCTACAACTGTAATATTTGTGTACCTACACATATGTAACAACTCATGGAATGGTATGCGTAAGTACAAATGTGTAACAGTACATTGGTAACAACACTTTTTTCACTTCAGTAAGTACACGTGTAACAGGAATTATGTAACTACGTTTTGTAACAACAACATGTATTTAATCAAGTTGTTCCAATTCCACATGGAATCCAATGCTGCAGTTACCAGTTTGGATTACACTGAAACTATATGTAAACCAGGATGATTCCTATGTTTATACCATTTATTTATGACTGGCAGGACTGTTGAATTACAGTGTACTTACATGGTAACTCCTCAGCAACGGTAAACAATATAAAGTCTAAAAAGGTCGTCCTTACTGTATTATTAAAAACACTGTATTAAGTGTACTTACATGGTAACTCCTCAGGAACTGTCCACTTAATATAAAGTGTAAAACGGTCATAACCTACTGTGTAATATGCAAAACCCAAACCTTTGTGAAACACTGTATTTACAGTGTACTTACATGGTAACTCCTCAGGAACTGTCCACTTAATATAAAGTGTAAAACGGTCATAACCTACTGTGTAATATGCAAAACCCAAACCTCTGTGAAACACTGTATTAACAGTGTACTTACATGGTAACTCCTAAGGAACTGTCCACTTAATATAAAGTGTAAAACGGTCATAACCTACTGTGTAATATGCAAAACCCAAACCTCTGTGAAACACTGTATTAACAGTGTACTTACATGGTAACTCCTCAGGAACTGTCCACTTAATATAAAGTGTAAAACGGTCATAACCTACTGTGTAATATGCAAAACCCAAACCTCTGTGAAACACTGTATTAACAGTGTACTTACATGGTAACTCCTCAGGAACTGTCCACTTAATATAAAGTGTAAAACGGTCATAACCTACTGTGTAATATGCAAAACCCAAACCTCTGTGAAACACTGTATTAACAGTGTACTTACATGGTAACTCCTCAGGAACTGTCCACTTAATATAAAGTGTAAAACTTTCATAATTACTGTGTAATATGCAAAACCCAAACCTCTGTGAAACACTGTATTTACAGTGTACTTACATAGTAACTCCTCAGGAACTGTCCACTTAATATAAAGTGTAAAACGGTCTTAGCCTACTGTGTAATATGCAAAACCCAAACCTCTGTGAAACACTGTATTAACAGTGTACTTACATGGTAACTCCTAAGGAACTGTCCACTTAATATAAAGTGTAAAACGGTCTTAACCTACTGTGTAATATGCAAAACCCAAACCTTTGTGAAACACTGTATTTACAGTGTACTTACATGGTAACTCCTCAGGAACTGTCCACTTAATATAAAGTGTAAAACGGTCATAACCTACTGTGTAATATGCAAAACCCAAACCTCTGTGAAACACTGTATTAACAGTGTACTTACATGGTAACTCCTCAGGAACTGTCCACTTAATATAAAGTGTAAAACTTTCATAATTACTGTGTAATATGCAAAACCCAAACCTCTGTGAAACACTGTATTTACAGTGTACTTACATAGTAACTCCTCAGGAACTGTCCACTTAATATAAAGTGTAAAACGGTCTTAGCCTACTGTGTAATATGCAAAACCCAAACCTCTGTGAAACACTGTATTAACAGTGTACTTACATGGTAACTCCTTACATGGTAACTCCTAAGGAACTGTCCACTTAATATAAAGTGTAAAACGGTCTTAGCCTACTGTGTAATATGCAAAACCCAAACCTCTGTGAAACACTGTATTAACAGTGTACTTACATGGTAACTCCTCTGTCCACTTAATATAAAGTGCAAAACGGTCATAACCTACTGTGTAATATGCAAAACCCAAACCTCTGTGAAACACTGTATTAACAGTGTACTTACATGGTAACTCCTAAGGAACTGTCCACTTAATATAAAGTGTAAAACGGTCATAACCTACTGTGTAATATGCAAAACCCAAACCTCTTTTAAACACTGTATTAACAGTGTACTTACATGGTAACTCCTAAGGAACTGTCCACTTAATATAAAGTGTAAAACGGTCTTAACCTACTGTGTAATATGCAAAACCCAAACCTCTGTGAAACACTGTATTTACAGTGTACTTACATGGTAACTCCTAAGGAACTGTCCACTTAATATAAAGTGTAAAACTTTCATAATTACTGTGTAATATGCAAAACCCAAACCTCTGTGAAACACTGTATTAACAGTGTACTTACATGGTAACTCCTAAGGAACTGTCCACTTAATATAAAGTGTAAAACGGTCTTAACCTACTGTGTAATATGCAAAACCCAAACCTCTGTGAAACACTGTATTAACAGTGTACTTACATGGTAACTCCTCAGGAACTGTCCACTTAATATAAAGTGTAAAACGGTCATAACCTACTGTGTAATATGCAAAACCCAAACCTCTGTGAAACACTGTATTAACAGTGTACTTACATGGTAACTCCTCAGGAACTGTCCACTTAATATAAAGTGTAAAACGGTCATAACCTACTGTGTAATATGCAAAACCCAAACCTCTGTGAAACACTGTATTAACAGTGTACTTACATGGTAACTCCTCAGGAACTGTCCACTTAATATAAAGTGCAAAACGGTCATAACCTACTGTGTAATATGCAAAACCCAAACCTCTGTGAAACACTGTATTAACAGTGTACTTACATGGTAACTCCTAAGGAACTGTCCACTTAATATAAAGTGTAAAACGGTCATAACCTACTGTGTAATATGCAAAACCCAAACCTCTGTGAAACACTGTATTAACAGTGTACTTACATGGTAACTCCTCAGGAACTGTCCACTTAATATAAAGTGTAAAACGGTCATAACCTACTGTGTAATATGCAAAACCCAAACCTCTGTGAAACACTGTATTAACAGTGTACTTACATGGTAACTCCTCAGGAACTGTCCACTTAATATAAAGTGTAAAACGGTCTTAACCTACTGTGTAATATGCAAAACCCAAACCTCTGTGAAACACTGTATTAACAGTGTACTTACATGGTAACTCCTCAGGAACTGTCTACTTAATATAAAGTGTAAAACGGTCTTAACCTACTATGTAATATGCAAAACCCAAACCTCTGTGAAACACTGTATTTACAGTGTACTTACATAGTAACTCCTAAGGAACTGTCCACTTAATATAAAGTGTAAAACCAGGGTTCCCACACCTTGGTTAACTTCAAATTCAAGGACCTTTCAAGGACTTTCCAGGTCCAATACCCTCAAATTCAAGGACTTAATGTGGGGACACATTTGTTGTGTCCAACAACAAACGTTGAGGTGCCATCGTAGTTTCACGCACGTGTGAACGTCATGGTGACGTACAACGTACACTTATCGTAACCAGGGTTTTTCCTGACTCAAAATGAGGCGGAGGTGGTAAAATCCTAATAATGTACTTTAATAATAAGATAATAAATTTTTTTTGTAGATCTTCATATAGCCTAATGTTTTTTCCACAGTATTTTTGTGTGTGGTGCTTGGTACCTCTAGGGGGGTCCGGGGGCATGCCCCCCCGTAAGAAAATTTTGTAAATTTTAAAGATAAATTCATTAATCTGGTACACTTTGAGTCACCCAAATCCACTGTTAAAAATAAATAATACACCCGCAAACCACCAATATACTCAGATTTAGATATCTGCATCTGATCACATTACAATTATTCAAATTCTTAAGGTGATGATACACAGGGAAACTTTTTGAGCAATGTTGTTGGGCAATCTTGCAGAGCGATTGTTTCTTGGGAACGTTGCCATTGAAAATGGGCAATACATTTCTATCTGGATCATTTAGATTGGTCGTGGGCCCTTTGTCTCATCTGGTTGCCCGTTGATGGCAACATTGCTCAAAAACTTGCCCTGTGTATCATCACCTTTAGTGTTAAGCATGATAATATGTTAACATATCACTCTGAAGTAGGCTGATTTAAAATGAACATTTATTTAAAATAAAAGTTCTTCTTTTGGCAAAATTACATTTCCTTAATAGCCTAAACCTTTACTCCCTTCAAGCTTAAATTGTCAATGTTTTATTACATCGCTGTTTGAAAACACAAATGTTTTGTACCTTTATAAAGGGCATTTTCCCCTAATTTTATTAAATGTATGCTCCATCTTTCATTTCAAATTCTTAAATTTGATCAATATATTCAATTAAAATAATAAGACACTAGGCTGTTACCAATCCAATTAAATAATTTACAATGAAAAAGTATAACTGTATTAAATTGGATTATTTTAAATATTTTTAAATATACAAATAAGGAATGTTAAAAGGAATGATACTTTATGAAACTAAACCGCCAGTAGGAGGCGGCAGGCGACCGTCTTAATGAGCGAGTCATTGAGTCATTCATTCAAACGATTCGTTCAAACGGCTGATTCATTCAGAATGAGGCAGTTTATGAATGGGTAATTGAATCTTTGACTCAACCGATTCGTTCAAAACGCTGAATCATTCAGTAATGCTACAAGTGTTCGTTGCTGTGAGATTCGCGGTGGTTCTGCTGTGATCTTTGTTTGGGACTATTTTCGCTGCTGAAACAGAACAAAAACAGTCATTGCGTCTCAAATGTAAGTGACTTAATTTTAACTATTTGTTTCTTGAACTGTTATGAAATCAGTCTCGGTTTCAATCTTGATGGTATTCAGGAAAACATCACTCTGATCGTGTGTAGCCTAGGCTATATATTGTTTCTTAACTATAATATGTTATAAATAACTGCGCGAGTCTCAACAGCGCAACTTTGTTACCATCAGTAGGCCTATATTAATTAATGTTTAATTGACGGAGGCAGCCACCTCATAATTCTCTATGCAGGAAAAACCCTGAACGTAACGCGTAAATGCGCTTAACTAGTGTAAATCTAGCAAGCTAGTATGCATAGGCCATGAAGTTTTGGCGAAATAACACATTAGGGGACCGGAGTGAATATGGAATTTTTTTCCAGAAAACTTATTGCACAAAATAAATTCAAGCACTTTCAAGGACCTGTCTCTATTTTGTTTATTTTCAAAAACTTTCCAGGGCCTTGAAAACATTTTTTCAGATTCACAAACTTTCAAGGATTTCAAGGACCCGTGGGAACCCTGTAAAACGGTCTTAACCTACTGTGTAATATGCAAAACCCAAACCTCTGTGAAACACTGTATTAACAGTGTACTTACATGGTAACTCCTCAGGAACTGTCCACTTAATATAAAGTGTAAAACGGTCATAACCTACTATGTAATATGCAAAACCCAAACCTCTGTGAAACACTGTATTTACAGTGTACTTACATAGTAACTCCTAAGGAACTGTCCACTTAATATAAAGTGTAAAACGGTCATAACCTACTGTGTAATATGCAAAACCCAAACCTCTGTGAAACACCATATTTACAGTGTACTTACATGGTAACTCCTCAGGAACTTAATATAAAGTGTAACATACTTGATACCAACCACAATTTACTGTATATGTACATTAATGTATGTATATTTACATTATAATATTAACCCAAACCTCATTTCTAAATACTCAATTTAATGTGGTATTTAAAATGTAGCAAGCATTGCAATATGCAGTTACACTGTGTACACTACACAAGAACAGAATACTGTAATTTACTGTAAATGCAAATTGGTCACCAGAATGTCACATAAAAAAAAAATTGAAATTAAAGGGAAAAATAAAGCAAATAAACGGTAAATCTTTAAAAGTGCTATGCAGTAATATCCCAGAATCTATCAAAGCATAACTATCACATTCATACAGTACTTCAGAGTTTACTAACCACTATGTAACCTTGTTTTGCAAATACTCCTAAGATACAAGGCAGAAATGGTTTGCATGGCATAGCCAAATTTATGAATCTGAAGAAAGGTCACAGTAAAGTTAAAAAAAAAAAAAAATCATGCATTTTCAGCTGATATAACTTTAATTAAATCTAAACCTGTATGCTTTTCTAATATCATGGATCAACTGTGCCAAAGCACCTTTCCTATTTCTTCTTCCCAGCCAGTAGTGCCACTGGATGAATTTCAAGTGTTCTTTTAATAGTTTTTTTGTTTTGTTACCCCTGAATCTTGATACCTGTGCCTTGATGGCTAGCCAGGCCCGTTCAATATGTTGTGTGTGGCAGCCAGTTTGGGGATCTACAAAATTTTTACTGTGGTTTACAGTTAGGTGTTTGTATCCTTGTGGTTGTAGTGCATTCAGATATGCCCTCCAATTGTCACTGTAAACAGCTGACCCCCTTCTGATGTGCCTTTTGATGATGGGCATCAATGTGGTCCTGGAACGGTCCTTTACCATCTTTAAGACTGGTAGGCGGCGAGCTCCTTTAACCTCCATCATCCCAAACACCCAGCCTTTTTTTCTCTGCCAAGTAGTACGACAGCGGCCACGATTAAACTGAAAATGCATAAACACAAGAAACATAACAAATGTTAACAGCAGTTAAACCTGGATTGTGTTTGATAAAACATACACTTGGATTCTGATCTCCCCATGACCATTTGGGGGTCATTCAAGCCATTCCTCAGCACACATGAATATAGATGGAGATATCACTTCTTTATATCAGAAATAAACTGCTGCAGAAAAAGTTAGGTGCCATGCAAAATGTAATGTGTACTTGCATTACTTATCACAAATGTATTGAACTAAAAATTACTTTTACTTGTTCAAAAATTTAGTTAAATAGAGAGTAAAAGTTGCTAATATCTGATACTCAGTACAACTACAACGCATACTTAAGTACAGTAACTAATTACATTTATTCAGATACTTTACACCTCTGAGGAACTTATTGTTCAGCTATTGGCACATCATTCAATCATGTCTTTTGATTGCATTTGGTATTTTGATGTGATATTAACACTGGAAATATTAGTGAATGTCGCTTTAACCAACTTTAGTATTTCAACATGGTAAAAAACAAACTTTTTGTATTTCTCATGTCAGATGTACCTTTCTCTTGTGAGCGAACTTAGACTCATCTATGGCCACAAACTTCTGTCTTGACTTCCCGCCAACTCTAAGACCTGTTTTTCTTTTCAGTTTACTCAATGCATTAATGCAAACCTGTAAAAAAATATGTGGATATTAGTACAAACAAAATTAATTACAGTTCAATTAGCTGAGCAATGTAGTACTGGAGAGTTATTAAATTTAAGCTACCTTCCTGAGCAATTTGTTCATTCTTGACAATGTTGTTGATGTTTTGGCAACACAATCTTCCATCAAATCAATTTGTCTTAGATGTAGACCCTGTGAAAACCTTTAAAGAAAATAATTTTAATTAATAAAAAACAATTACCAAAATGTAATGATGTACAAAAAAGATGATTAGAAATAAATATTAATTTAAAGGGCCCCTATTATGGATTTTTGAAAATGACCTTTCATGTAGTGTGTGACATAGCTACAAGTGAATGAAAACACTTGTGTGCACACAGCAGGGAAAACTCAAACCAACAGCTGATTTCTGTGGACACTGGACAGTATCATGTTGAGAAGGCGGCGCTGTGCTCTATAATGTGAAGGTAAAAGACAGTTTTATTTCACTGCCCAAGGATGAGCATGTGAAGAATCAGTTGTTAAAGTTCATCTTTACCATGATATCACAGGAGGAGTATAATCATAAACTCTTGCTGTGTTCCCTTTATTTTACTGAAGACTGCTTCTCAAATCTCTGAGATAAATGCAGGATTCGCAAACCGCCTGCAGTTGAAAAATGATTTTCAAAATACTTAGTTTTGAGTTCACTTGTTAATGCTGATGGGGAGGAATTACAGTTGCAACATCTTATAATGTACCTCAAACTGAGTTGTGTATCACTGAGAAATGTTCTGGTTTGGGCTGAATGACTAGCTCTTCCAGTGTTTCATCATTGCACTCGTACTCGGATTGATATGGTCAAATCGACGTCATTGTTTGTTACTGTGTTTAGTTTACAGTGTAGGAACGCTCAGGACACAGAGCGGTAAACCAATCACAAGATACTGCGCTGTCTGGCCAATCAGAGCAGACAGAGTAGCTAGCGGAAAGGAGGGATTTATAGAGATTGAATCATTTGACGAGTCGTTTGAGAATCATTGAAAATTTGATGATGTGCAAATGTATATTATGAAGAAATTAAACAGGTTTTTTTTTTTTTTACCTTTGATACATATAAATGTTGTAAGAGACTCCACAACAGCATTAAGAAACTTTAAAATAGCATAATAGTGGCCTTTTAAACAGTAATACATGTTCTTAAAAAAGTTATTTTAGGTAGTAATAGCTGAGTCTTAGTTGTTGTTTTTTAGGTAATACACAAGTTAAAAACAATGGTTTTTATTCCACCTAATATGGAGTAGCCTAGGTGGAATGTCATTGCAAACTTCTATAACACATTAATGTGGAGAGTTGTAGCCTACATTAAATCTTGAATAGTGAGTTATTTTCCTACTTTTGGAGAGGACCTTGGTGAGCATTTGCAAGATGAATTACAAATTCTACTTGCAAAAACTATGTAACCACATTAACTAGTTATGTTATTGTTACAGGTGAAACTCGAAAAACTAGAATTTTAGTTTTAAACATAAAAAGGTAATTTATTTCAACTTAAAAGGTGAAATTAATATATACTTTTCACATGCAAAGTGAAATATTTTAAGCCATTATTTGTTATAATTTTGATGATTATGGTTTATAGCTATGAAAACCTTTTCACAATATACTAATTTTGAATTTGGGGCCACAATCATCAAAATTATAACCTGTTCATGTATTTATTAGGTGCCTGGGTAACACTATATTTTACAGTGTCCTTGTTACATATGTTACTTGTACTTACAATAGGATCAACAGTTAAATGTGCATAATTACATGCAACTAACCAACCAAACCCTAATCCTAACTCTATAGTAAGTGCATGCACTTAATTAATAGTACTAAGTACTTAAATATATAATTGCACTGTAACAATGACAGAGTAAAATAAAGTTTTAAACAGTGCCTGGGTACTATACGTTACCTGTATATGTACTCCATCCACTTAACCAGAGGAACTCTCGAGTTATTAAACAGTGATCCATTGCGAATGGAGAGTGTAATTCTGCGATGCGTGTTTCTTCGACATGTCCTAAAAAAACAGTGCAAAATTATATTAGTAAATCTAAGAAGCAAGTTCCCTAAAATTATATTAACTATATTATATTAATTATATTAAATATACGTTGACTAGGCTATCCAAATAACGAATTAAACTGGGTGCCAAAGTTAACTTACTTACCATATATAACCATCACGTCCACTGTGTGTTGTAATTCGCATTTTTTTTCCACAGCGGTGACAACTTGGTGCCTTGCACAGCAAGCCTTTCTTCTGTAGCCATTTGATTATTTGTTTTCTATGTTTTCCACTACTGCATAGGCGTATTAACTTATTTAATTGCCTTGAACACATAGCCATCTAGATAGATTTATTTACTGTCCGATTTTAAATTTTTGGCGCCGCGCTGATAAATGGCTGCCTACGTGAAACGTGACAGTTGTCCCATGACGTAAGTTAGTTTTGATTGGCCTGTTGCATTCTGAACCGCCAACTTGATCCCTATCAGAACCATAGACTGATCAGGACTCAGGAGTATTTCGACAGCTAGCTAAACAGTTAACGGCCTCCCCAAGTTGTATTGCCAATTGAAATCCTCTTACTTACCTAACGTTACATCCACACGACAGTATGCCACGAAAGAAAGGGGTTTCCCTGAAGAGGAACTGCCTCCAACGCAGCGCACCTGATGCATGGACCACTTTGGACAAAGGTAACTTAACATGTCGGCTCTTCTTATGACCTAATGTTAGCTAGTAGTACCACTATGATGATGATTTATTTTACACTTAGTTTGCGGTGTTGAACATTATAACCAATCAAACATGTTTCTGATGAACGCAATGTCCAATCAGAGACATTTTAATTCGTCATCGCGTCATGAGGGTTGCATGCGCTTACTGAATAAATTCTGAATTCTCTCTTATTAGCCTATCATAAACAACAGAAAAAGACAGAAAAGATGCAAGTAAGAGATTAATTTTGCGTAACTCGCATTAGACTGAAGTCATGGACTGCTTCAGTGTTTTTTGATTGCTTTCTAATATATTCCCAGTTTCAATAACCATTTTGTTTTTCATGCTAGTGTTACTACTAGTAACGTTATTATATTTCAATGTTGTCTTTATTTCTAATAAAAAAAAGGAATACTGAATGTTTTTTTTACAGGCTATTTATCGTATGCAATGTAGATGTACATGAGCATCATTAAACAGTATAAACATAAATGCCATGTCAGATGCAGCTTATGTTCCACCTTTGCAGTTTCAAAATAGTTTTCGTTGATGGTGGCAGTAACAGTTTGTAGAATTGTGATTCAATAAAGTAATTGGTTAAATTTAAGTATTTGAAAAACGCAGATACACAGGTTTTAATAAGGTAAAACTGCCCTCTATACAGTGCTTGTCAAATTTATTACACCTCCAGCACCTGTCAAAATAAAGAGAATGTATTTTCGGAGTCTGTCAAAAAATGGTTTAAAACTAAAAATATAATTGTAATTTATTATGCAAAAAAGTAAGTGAAACAAATATTTTTTAATCACACAAAATAACCAAAAAACGTAGGCCTAATGTTTTGTATGGCCTATTCCGGTCTTGATAACGTTTGCATTCTTCCTGGCATTTTTATGTACTTTTCCACAGCCTCTGTTGTTATTGACTTCCAAATAGTTTCTATTTGTTCCCAAAGACTTGCTTTTCATAAAACATTTTGTGCAGTCTTTGAATCCACTAAATCCCAAATTTGTTTGTAAAATTGTTGTATTTAAGCTTTAGAAACACTACTGTGTCCTGGTGTGGATTAACTATTACAGAAACTTAAAAAAAATATTTACGTAATCGCCAACACTGTTAGTTTAGGGCAGATATGGTGCAAACCTTACATTACACACACACACACATATACTGTATATACTGTACATAAAAATTTGATTATCATTGACTATAGTTTTGGAACACTGAGCCATTTTAGGCTAAGCCTTTTCACGTTAAGTGTTGACGAATGTCCCTGATGCAACATTGCATCAGTTTGGCTACATTTGTCAGACAATAACATTATTCTTTTATGTTTTTACAAGATGATCTGTCCCAGCAAATAGATGAAGAACACCAAGGTAAAGAAGATGGTGACAATGACTTTTCTATTGTTGAAGTGGCATCTCCAGAAGCAGGTGAGTTTGCATTTACTTAATGGGGAACTAAACAGGGTTGTGTTTGCCAAAAGCATTGTTAGCCTAAGTTGATCATAGAGACCATTGGTGGCAATTGGTATACGATCAACTTAGGCTTACGATGCTTTTGGGAAATGCAGCCCAGGTTGTATGCATTTTGAATTTGAGATCAGCTGCTCTAGCTGAGGTCTTGTCCACTTTTTCTGTCAACAATGTATGACAAGTAGTTCTGTCAACGTTAACACAAACGCATGCGATTTCATTTTTGTCCAGCTTTAACGCAATTAACGCAGCATCCGTTATTTCTGTCATCCTTATTGTTATACGATCACGCTTTTATTCACGCAAATGGTTTTAACCATTCATGCACGACAAGACAAAAAAGAACATCCGGACACACACACAACACTCAGAAAGACTTGCGCGCCAGTATTGCGCTTGAACGAACAATAACACACATTTATGTAAAAATGTTTGTTTTGTCGAGGAACAGTCTTTAATGAGTTAAATAAAATCTAAAGAGTAAAGAGTACAGTAGTAAGAGAATGAGATGCGTGAGATCCTGTCAGCAGATGCAAGTCTTAGTGACAGCAGCCTCTGTTTCTCTCTATCAGTAAAGTTAACCAAAGAACATAGGGAACAGAGAAAATTACTCATTGCTCTTGACTAAAGAACGCTTGTAGCGTAATAAGGATTCATCTATTTTTAATTTATGCAGTGCAGTGTTTTTATAACCATATTCAATTCTTGTATATGATAGGAAAGGTACAGGTAAATATGAAATTTATTATGTTTTTAAGTGAGAATTATTTTAAGTTCACTTAAATTAAAAATTATAGTTTTTGAAGCATGACAAATGTTTAAAATTTGGACAAAAAGTTTTCATCAAAACATCAGTATAAATTACTAATATCAGTGATACTGGCCTAAATGAAAACTGTGATACCGCTGATTTTCTATTACTTGTTCATAAAAAAAAAAATCTTTTGTTGATATTACATTGTTTTTAAAGGAGGACATGAGGAGTCTTCCTCCTTGGAGGATAAAGACAAGCTGATGGTCATGGCCCAGGCAATAAAGGCACTTGAAGAGGAACGAGATTTTCTCCGTCAAACTGTCCTAAAACTCTCAAGTAAGAAACATACAGTATATCTGTTTTGCTCTATTGACTGTTTTATTAAATAATTTAGTAATTACTGATAGTGATTTTTTTTTTTTTACTTCCACATCAATCATGAAATGCTGATTACTTCTCTAAGCATGTTTGACTTTTTGTCTAACTAAATGTGTTATTGTGTTCTTAGACAGAGGGGCAAAAAAGAAAGTTAAGAAAATCTTGGACTCAAGCACTGAATCCAGCACCAGTGGCACTGATGAGGAGTCCCTGAGTTCTTGCTCCTCTTCAGAGTCATCTGATAGCAACATTCCTCGGAAGAGGAAAATAGGTCATAAAAAGAAGACCAAGAGTGCTACCAGGTCAAATACGAAGCACAGCTCACGTGGTAAGCGCATGTTCTGTTTTTGGATCTCATCTTTCTGTTGATGTGTATTTACTCCATATAACACATTGCACATATTGGTTATCAGTCTCCCTGACTACAATTGGTACTGATATTGTCCCTGAAAAAATCAGTTGACCCCTAGTTTTGATGTATTTCCAATATTGTTAGAACATTAACATATTTAGAAAATGTCTGAGAAATGCGAACATGATTTGTATGATAGGAAACTTATTGTAAAAAATGCAAGCAGTTCAAGAGCACCAAGATTTTTTTATATGTTTGTGTGGTGTGTGTTTTCAACTGGAAATTGATCAGTTTGATGCAAGTCTTGTTTTATTCTGGTTTTAATTTTGTTATTCTTTTTACAGCAACAACCCCAGAAGATGTACTGAAGCGGTACAATAAAGTTCTTCACGCCTTCAAGAAAGAAGGGAGTATCAGTAAGGCATGCACCAAAGTCGGGGTTGACCGAAATACACTGGCATTAACAGCTGTTGTGGCTGAAATACAGCTTGTTGATCCAGAGTTTTACCGAAGCCTCTCAAAGTTCAGAGTCAAGGAGGAGAAACTCTGCGACTTTGCAAAGAGGTGCCTGCAGTCACTGACAGCAGACCTAAGGTCTGACATAGAAAAATCCAAAAAAGAGCGTAAACTGCTGCCAATAAAATATAAATTGAGATAGAAAGACAAAACCTCCAATCCTCTTATTTAATTATGTTTAGACGTTATTGTTAAGGTAAATTTTGTAATTCACGCCAGTTCACTGTGCTACACTGTGATTTTCCTTAAACCATGACCAAAATTGTCAAATTAACCTCAGTTACCATTTCAGAACAATAATTAATATCAAGAATTATACAATGCTGTTCTAGTGTTAACCCAGCTGCAAGTACACTGAAGTTTTGCTTCAGAATCTGTTAAACTGTTGAGTTTAATGTGTTAATAAACATTGTTTAGCTTTACTACATTTCCCCCCCTCTTTTTTTTGCAGTCCTCTATACTTGATTTACCGAGAAGTAATCAAGGTTTAATACTTGGCCATTTTACCCATGCAATTGTTAAATTACTTTCAAGTAAGTGGGAAGTTCCTATGAAATTATCATGTAACAACACTGATGGTACACAACATTGACCCTAACAATTACACTTTAAATTAAGTGGACAGTTCCTGAGGAGTTACCATGTAAGTACACTGTAAATACGGTGTTTCACAGAGGTTTGGGTTTTGCATATTACACAGTAGGTTATGACCGTTTTACACTTTATATTAAGTGGACAGTTCCTGAGGAGTTACTATGTAAGTACACTGTAAATACAGTGTTTCACAGAGGTTTGGGTTTTGCATATTACACAGTAATTATGAAAGTTTTACACTTTATATTAAGTGGACAGTTCCTGAGGAGTTACCATGTAAGTACACTGTTAATACAGTGTTTCACAGAGGTTTGGGTTTTGCATATTACACAGTAGGTTATGACCGTTTTACACTTTATATTAAGTGGACAGTTCCTGAGGAGTTACCATGTAAGTACACTGTAAATACGGTGTTTCACAGAGGTTTGGGTTTTGCATATTACACAGTAGGTTATGACCGTTTTACACTTTATATTAAGTGGACAGTTCCTGAGGAGTTACTATGTAAGTACACTGTAAATACAGTGTTTCACAGAGGTTTGGGTTTTGCATATTACACAGTAATTATGAAAGTTTTACACTTTATATTAAGTGGACAGTTCCTGAGGAGTTACCATGTAAGTACACTGTTAATACAGTGTTTCACAGAGGTTTGGGTTTTGCATATTACACAGTAGGTTATGACCGTTTTACACTTTATATTAAGTGGACAGTTCCTTAGGAGTTACCATGTAAGTACACTGTTAATACAGTGTTTCACAGAGGTTTGGGTTTTGCATATTACACAGTAGGTTATGACCGTTTTACACTTTATATTAAGTGGACAGTTCCTGAGGAGTTACCATGTAAGTACACTGTAAATACAGTGTTTCACAAAGGTTTGGGTTTTGCATATTACACAGTAGGTTATGACCGTTTTACACTTTATATTAAGTGGACAGTTCCTTAGGAGTTACCATGTAAGTACACTGTTAATACAGTGTTTCACAGAGGTTTGGGTTTTGCATATTACACAGTAGGTTATGACCGTTTTACACTTTATATTAAGTGGACAGTTCCTTAGGAGTTACCATGTAAGTACACTGTTAATACAGTGTTTCACAGAGGTTTGGGTTTTGCATATTACACAGTAGGTTATGACCGTTTTACACTTTATATTAAGTGGACAGTTCCTGAGGAGTTACCATGTAAGTACACTGTTAATACGGTGTTTCACAGAGGTTTGGGTTTTGCATATTACACAGTAGGTTATGACCGTTTTACACTTTATATTAAGTGGACAGTTCCTGAGGAGTTACCATGTAAGTACACTGTAAATACAGTGTTTCACAGAGGTTTGGGTTTTGCATATTACACAGTAGGTTATGACCGTTTTACACTTTATATTAAGTGGACAGTTCCTGAGGAGTTACTATGTAAGTACACTGTAAATACAGTGTTTCACAGAGGTTTGGGTTTTGCATATTACACAGTAATTATGAAAGTTTTACACTTTATATTAAGTGGACAGTTCCTGAGGAGTTACTATGTAAGTACACTGTACATACAGTGTTTCACAGAGGTTTGGGTTTTGCATATTACACAGTAATTATGAAAGTTTTACACTTTATATTAAGTGGACAGTTCCTGAGGAGTTACCATGTAAGTACACTGTTAATACAGTGTTTCACAGAGGTTTGGGTTTTGCATATTACACAGTAGGTTATGACCGTTTTACACTTTATATTAAGTGGACAGTTCCTTAGGAGTTACCATGTAAGTACACTGTAAATACAGTGTTTCACAGAGGTTTGGGTTTTGCATATTACACAGTAGGTTATGACCGTTTTACACTTTATATTAAATGGACAGTTCCTGAGGAGTTACCATGTAAGTACACTGTAAATACAGTGTTTTTTACAGAGGTTTGGGTTTTGCATATTACACAGTAGGTTATGACCGTTTTACACTTTATATTAAGTGGACAGTTCCTGAGGAGTTACTATGTAAGTACACTGTAAATACAGTGTTTCACAGAGGTTTGGGTTTTGCATATTACACAGTAATTATGAAAGTTTTACACTTTATATTAAGTGGACAGTTCCTGAGGAGTTACTATGTAAGTACACTGTAAATACAGTGTTTCACAGAGGTTTGGGTTTTGCATATTACACAGTAATTATGAAAGTTTTACACTTTATATTAAGTGGACAGTTCCTGAGGAGTTACCATGTAAGTACACTGTTAATACAGTGTTTCACAGAGGTTTGGGTTTTGCATATTACACAGTAGGTTATGACCGTTTTACACTTTATATTAAGTGGACAGTTCCTTAGGAGTTACCATGTAAGTACACTGTAAATACAGTGTTTCACAGAGGTTTGGGTTTTGCATATTACACAGTAGGTTATGACCGTTTTACACTTTATATTAAGTGGACAGTTCCTTAGGAGTTACCATGTAAGTACACTGTTAATACAGTGTTTCACAGAGGTTTGGGTTTTGCATATTACACAGTAGGTTATGACCGTTTTACACTTTATATTAAGTGGACAGTTCCTGAGGAGTTACTATGTAAGTACACTGTTAATACAGTGTTTCACAGAGGTTTGGGTTTTGCATATTACACAGTAGGTTATGACCGTTTTACACTTTATATTAAGTGGACAGTTCCTTAGGAGTTACCATGTAAGTACACTGTTAATACAGTGTTTCACAGAGGTTTGGGTTTTGCATATTACACAGTAGGTTATGACCGTTTTACACTTTATATTAAGTGGACAGTTCCTTAGGAGTTACTATGTAAGTACACTGTAAATACAGTGTTTCACAGAGGTTTGGGTTTTGCATATTACATAGTAGGTTATGACCGTTTTACCCTTTATATTAAGTGGACAGTTCCTGAGGAGTTACCATGTAAGTACACTTAATACAGTGTTTTTAATAATACAGTAAGGACGACCTTTTTAGACTTTATATTGTTTACCGTTGCTGAGGAGTTACCATGTAAGTACACTGTAATTCAACAGTCCTGCCAGTCATAAATACATGGTATAAACATAGGAATCATCCTGGTTTACATATAGTTTCAGTGTAATCCAAACTGGTAACTGCAGCATTGGATTCCATGTGGAATTGGAACAACTTGATTAAATACATGTTGTTGTTAGTTACATAATTCCTGTTACACGTGTACTTACTGAAGTGAAAAAAGTGTTGTTACCAATTTACTGTTACACATTTGTACTTACGCATACCATTCCATGAGTTGTTACATATGTGTAGGTACACAAATATTACAGTTGTAGGTACTATGTACTAGTGTGTACTTACGCTGTAGTTACATACTATGTACACATGTAGTTACCATGTAAGTTCACAGGTATTAGGGCCACTTAATATAAAGTGGGACCGGTTACACTAACATGAGAATAGTTTAATTCTCAATAGGACTTAGGTGGTATTTTTCCCATCACATGTTGCTTTGTATTTTGTTCAGGCTTATACAGGATAATATAACATTTAGTTGTAAATATGCAGAATAGTAAACCAAAGCTTGAGGCTAAAATGGCAAATATCTCCACAGCTACAGTAAATTTTCCAGGAGAACTGACATAAGCTGGAATAAACGTGATCCAAACAGCACAGAATATGAGCATACTGAATGTGATGAATTTCGCTTCATTGAAGTTATCAGGCAGTGTACGAGCCAGAAAGGCCAAAATGAAGCACAAGATAGCCAGTAGGCCAATATAACCCAGCACTGCCCAGAATCCTATAGCAGAACCCAAGCTGCACTCAAGAATGATCTTTTCCTTATAATATTTCATATTTTTGTAGGGAACTGGAGGGGATATTGTTAGCCAAAGAACACAGATAAGAACCTGTATAATTGTAAAGGCAAGAACACTGAGTCGTTGTTGTGAAGGCCCAAACAATTTCATTACATTGCTTTCTGGAAGTCTAGCCTTGAAGGCCATTAACACCACTATTGTTTTCCCCAGAACACAGGAGATACAGAGGACAAAAGTGATCCCAAATGCTGTGTGACGCAACATACAAGACCACTGAGTTGGCCGACCAATGAAAGTAAGTGAACAGAGGAAACACAGAGTCAATGAGAAGAGAAGCAGGAAGCTCAGCTCTGAATTGTTGGCTTTTACTATAGGGGTGTCCTTCTTGCTGTAAAACAGGATGGCCATCAGTGCAGTTAATCCTACTCCAAACAGTGAGAAAAAGACTAGCACTATACCCATAACGTCTGTGAATGACAGAAACTCTACAGTC
Organism: Scardinius erythrophthalmus; assembly: GCF_964197995.2. NCBI lineage: Eukaryota > Metazoa > Chordata > Actinopteri > Cypriniformes > Leuciscidae > Scardinius > Scardinius erythrophthalmus. Next base: position 60,817,171 of record NC_138222.1, on the reverse strand, counting down.
TTTAACACACATTCATTTTTCTCAGCATTGGACCAGTGTTCTTCTGGACACTGCTTGCAGTTAATTGAATCTGGGAAGGAAGATGTGATGACTAGTTGAGACAAAAGTATTGAATTTATCTTTTTTGCTAAGAAACGGCAAAGTTAGAGGGAAAACACAAAAAGAAGCAATATTCTTTTAAAGCGTGAGATGGGCTGAAGATTACCTGTCTCATTACTGATTTCTCCTTCTGCGCATGGAATACAGTCATAACAGCAGACAGGTCTTCCTTTCTGTACAGCCTTCCTAGTGCCTGGAGGACAGCTCTCACTGCACACAGACCTTGGCTTCTACAAAAAAAAAAGTTATACAGTTTTTTGTTCTAAACCTTGAATAGGTGCAGAGCTGTCAGAATAGGCGGTGTTTTTTTTTTTGTTTTTTTTTAGAAAATGTAATACATTTACCTATATAACAGTATGTTTAATTTTTTCAGTATCTTTGTCTTTCATCAAGGTAAATTTTTAGGATTTGATATTCAGTGTTCTCTCAATTTAAACAAACACTATTTTACAGGTTATTTACCTCCAACTTTCCACCAGCCCAGATTATGTTTGCAGTGTTGAGCACAAAGCGCTCGTGTGGAGGTAGTGAAGTGTCATAGTATCCCACTGGTTTAAACTGGAATGATCCATCTGAGTCCTGCTGCCAGTTCACAACTTCATATTGAGCTACTGTGGCACCAGTGGTGTCAAACCACACATTATCTCCAAATTTTACTGTGAAATTAACTTTTTTCAGAGCTTCAACAACCTAATGAAAAAAGAAAGTTTTGTACAATATTGTTTTAACACTGCTCACTATAAATATTCTTACACTCTTTTTCTCCCTTTCTATTCATCTGTGTTGTATCTTTACCTGCTGGGCTTTTATTGTCAGGCCTTTCTCACAACCTTCTTGTTCCTTGCACTTGAGCAAACTGTGTAGTGAATGAGCCACTGCATAAACTGCATTGTAGACATTGCTTGCATATCTGTATTCAGCAACATCTTCTTTATAATTTTTCAGCACAAGTAGATTCTCATATCTTCTGCAACTTAATGCATATTGAGTAGAATCCCCCTCAATTTGTGAGCATGGGAAGGCTGTGTCCCAGAATGGTTTTCTAACATAATCTGAAAACCCTTCAATATTGATTTTTCTCAATGCAAACCCCAGTGACCCTCCTAGTACACGAAAACTGTTTGAAGTGATGTAATTTTCTGAAGTTATCCATGACTTGACACCAATCATCTGGAGGCCTGTAATGTTCTGAATACTTAGCTGATCAATAAGTAAGCCCATCTCAAGAAATGAAACAAATGCAACAACCACTTTCGCAGTACTTTTTTTAATTGTATGTACGATTTTCTGTAGTTTTTCTGTCTCTGTTCGATAGAATTTCACAGAGTACTCAACACAAATCCCCTCTTCCTGGGCCATTTTAAGAAATATAGCCATTCCATAGTTTCCATAGTCATTGTCGCTGTTCACAGCTCCCACCCAAGTCCAGCCTAAATGCTTGACTATGTATGCAAGTGCTCTGCTCTGGTGGTAATCACTAGCCGTAGTCCTGAAGAATGAATGATAATCTTTCCTATTACTGAGGCATTCACATGAAGCCGAGTGACTTATCTGAAAAAGAAAGCACAGGACACAGTGAAATAGTTAACAATCATTGTGTTAAACAATTATGTTATTGCTCTTTACCACTGGAATTTTAAAAGGTCCTGTAGTTCTGGACAGAACCACTGTGGCAGAAGACTCTGAATCTCCTATGATTGCATGTATAGGTGACTGTCCATTCCATGTCCTGTCTCCTGCTCCACATTCTTGACCATTCATCAGTCCCATAATTGCATTCATGGTAGACAGTCTTGAACCACAGGTATCATAGATTTGATAACCAATAGACACATTTGGGAGCAAATTTTCACTTCTGTTAATCTCTTCAATGGCAAAGATCATGATTTGCACCAGTCGAAAATCTCTCAGATTCACACTGTGAAAATAAACGTTAAAAAGTAGACTAAATAGTAACTAAATTACCAAAAAGATAAGGCGGAGAAGGGAACAATATTAATTGCATTAAGCTTTTTTTATTTCACATATTCATGCTTGAAATACCCTAATATTACGATATTTGCTATTATAAAATAAATGTATGGTTATAATGCATTTTAATTCTACTTAAAAAATCCATATTATCCTCTAATAACAAACCTGGAGCATGATAGAGGCTGAGGTTTATTTGTAAACTCAAATGAAGGCAGTGTCTCTGTGCTGTGAACAGGAAAAAGTGCTCCAATTGTTATGTCTCCATTCTTGGAAATCAGTGGATAATCAGGGTCTCCCATCATTCGGCATAGAGTGTTTCCCGCCTTTGTATGAAGCTGATGTAAAAGCAGGAGTGTATAAAGAAAGAGAAGCATCCCAAAGATTAAGCTCCATGCACTGCCACTACCAAATGCAAATTACCTGATAATGTATTTGTCATTTTATAGACAAAATTAATATGGACGAATGATTGAGAGTGTAGCCAATGAGGGCAGGACACGAGTCAGGTCAAGTATGAGTGGAAATAAAATCTTGTTTTAAAACTTTTATATTGGTATTAAATTGCAAAACTCAGAATATTGGAATATTCAGTTATATTTGAGCATAAGGTTATGATTTACCCTGATAATATCAAATATGTGTTTGCATATTTGTTGCAAATATTTGCAATTTTGCACAGTTTGCATTTTGTTGTACAATACCTTTCAAAAGTTTGGAAACATTAACATTTTTTAAAGTGTCTTATGCTCACAAAGACTGCATTTATCAAAAATACAATAGAAACAGTAATATTGTGAAATATTATTACAAATTAAAATAAAATATTTTAAAATGTAATCTATTCTTGTGATGGCAAAGCTGAATTTTAATTTGTGATCCTTCAAAAATCATTCTAATATGCTGATTTTGTGATTATGTAACATTTTTCATTATAATCAATGTTGAAAACAGTTGTGCTGCTTAACATTTTGGTGGATATGGTGATACTTTTTTTCAGGATTCTTTGATGAATAGAAAGTTCAATGAAAACCATTTCTTTGCATTTATTAAATTAAACTGTTGTTAATAACTGTATTATTAAATTTGCTTTTGATCAATTTAATGCATCCTCTATGAATAAAATTATTCATTTCTTTCTCTCTCTCTCTCTCTCTCTTTCTGTTTGTGTGTGCACATGTGCGAAAACAGAGTTGGTTGGCGTTAGTGAGAGCATTCGTGAGTGAGTTTCTACTTTATTATTTCTATTTTTCTATTATTTTTGGGTTTGATAAAAAGTTTTTGTTTGTGAGTAAAGTTGTAAAGCGCTTTAGCTGACTTTAAGTCAGCATGCTCCGAGTAATGGAAACAAACGCGGGAGACTATCTGGGGATGACTGTTAGGCATGGTTGCAAATGCATGCCAGACGCCTCGGTGGAGGATTGTTTATTAGCTGTGAGTTCTGTGAGTGATCGGTGGCGCAAACATTAGATCTGCATCACGCATGAATAAGGCTATAGTGCTGTTTCTCAGTGAAATTCAGATGGTGGATTCTTTGATTGAGAGAGGGTTAACAATCAAATACATGTTTATGTATGTTTTACCTCTGTCAATCCAACCGAAAAAGTTGTTCTTTCAAGTGTACCGCCGTAAGAAGTGAAAATTAGAGGAGATACTTCAGAGGTACGGTAAGCTAATGTGTCCTATTAAGATGATCCCACTTGGCTGTAAGAATGTTGAACTTAAACATGTAATGTCGTTCAGACGCCAAGTAATTATGACTTTGAATTCCCAGAATAAGGCTCTGAACTGAGTATTGATGGTAAAGATTATACGATTTTTATCAATTCAGAGATGATGAAATGTTTTGTGTGTGGAGACGTTCAGCAGACCTGTCCTTCTAAAAATGGAGTGAACGTAAATATTACAGCTGCTGCTGTTGATGAAGAGAATATCTGCCTTCACAGCCAGGCAAGTAGTGAGTTAAACACTGCTGCTGTATAATCATACTTGTCAGTTGTTGAAGGTGCCACACCGAGTACCTTGCATGAGGTGAGTGTGGTGTCAGACAACCCAAAATATGCTTCTATGGAGGCAGTTAAGGTGATTGCTGTTATCAGTGGTAAAAACATGATCTCACAATCAGTAACAGGCATCTCTGAAGTGCAGGTAGACGATGATCTCGATCCACATAGCAAGATAAACAGACACAGCCTACTAAGAAAATGGTAAATACCGGAGATGAGTAACCAAAGAGTAGAAGATGAAAGCTCTCAAGAATTGAGTGCTTATTTGCAAACTGAAGATTCTTAGAATAATAATGAAGATAGTGAGAGCATTTTAGATTAGAACAATGGGACTGATTCGAGTGTACAGACTCAGCTTACTGTTGATGGTAGTAGGCCTAAAGTTCATTCACTTAAACAAATGAATGTGTCAGAGTTCTGTCACTTCTGTTTGGGTTACATCTTGGGTTGGTGACAGAGCTCTGGCATTCCCGGTCTGTCATGCGTTGGGTATAGTCTAGTTTGTTGTGAGCACATGGCTTGTCATGTTTTTCCTTGTGCCATGTGCTCTCCTGTCAATTGTCTAGCCCCTCCCATCTTGTTACCTGATTATTGATTCATTTGCCCCACCTGCCTTTCTCCTTACCCTCTTTTGTTTGCTTCCTATTTAGTGTGTTTGCAGTCCTGTGCTGGTTCGTTGTCTATGTTCCCTTGTGTTCTTGTTTGATGCCATATGCCTGTCTTGTTTTCCCACACGGGGAGTTTTGGTTTGTAGTTTTGTTTTGTTTAATAAAGATCCTGAGTTTCTTGCACATGAATCCTCGCTTCACTATTTACCGTTCCGTGACAGAATGACTTCCTGGATTGTCCTAAAGGACTTTGTATGCTTAATATCAATACTTTTTTAAGATTTAAGTCTGTTTTTGGCATCTGGCACAGCAGCAATGAGAAAAGCTTCTTTTGAGGAGCTTGATAAGCTGAAACGATATCGCCTTAAGAAGAGAAGTTCTTTGCTTTCACATGGGAAGTAATTAGCGATCTAGTGATGTCAGAATTAATTTTTCCTTTCTTTTTATTATTTCTTTTTTCCTTCAGTATCATGGCACCTCTATGTTTTGGCTCTTTAAATGTTAATGGGTGCTGTGATGCTGTGAAAAGATCATCTGTTTTTGATTAAATTGTAATGAAGAATGGCAGTGTAATTTTTTTATTTACAAGAAACTCACACGGATGTAGGCAGAGTGAATGGAATGGACAGGTTGTTTTAAGTCATGGCTCTAGTAACAGTTGCAGGAGTTGCTGTTCTTTTTGGAGATTAATGTAAATAACAGAATGTGAGTTTTTTTTATGTTCTACTAGGTAGAATGCAAAGAGTAGATATTACTTTACATGTTAACTGCCCAGTGGCTTTAATGCTGGAGTTCCTTCAGGACCATTTTTCTGCTGGTCTTTCCCCATCCACGCTTAAGGTCTACATGGTGGCTATAGTTGCCTTCCATGTGCCGTTAAGTGATGGATCCTTGGGGAGATACCACTTGGTTATACATTTCCTGTGTGATGCTTTGAGGATGAGGTCTGCAGCTCATGTAAGAGTTCCAGCCTGGGATTTGGCTGTGGTTCTCAAAGGGTTGTCCCTAGCTCCCTTTGAACCAATTGACTCTAGCTCAGAGAAGTTTTCCATGCTCAAGATGGCTTTCTTGCTGGTTATTACCTCCCTTAATGGGAGATTGGCAGGCCCTATCAGTTGCCTGTAGCCTCCTCCTGCCTGTAGTGAGCCCTATGTGGGGTCAAAGCCATGTTTTACCTGAGACCGGTGTATGCGCTAAAAGTTCTAAACTAATGTATCACGGTCTACAGTTCTGCAGGCCTTCCATCCTCCTCCTCATGTGTGGACGGACCAGGAGAGCCTTCACTTACTTTGCCCTGTGAGGGATTTGCAGGAGTATGTCCTCACATCCACCCAGTGGAGAAAGACTGACCAGTGACTGGTGTGCTTCAGATCACAGAAGAAGGGGTCCCCAGCTTCCAAACAATCTATTAGTAGACGGATTGTCGAGGCAATCTCTACAGCTTATGGGGTGCATGGGTTGATTCAGCTCTGCTGATTAGAGCTCACGCTACTAGGAATATGGCAACTTATAAGGCTTTATTGGCAGGGTGTGTGAAGTTGCGGGCTGGGCCTCCCCGCACATATTTATTAGGTTTTACAGTTTGGACATGAGTTCCACACCTGGATCTTAAGTTCGCTCATCCTGAGATGTGTCATACAGTTCTTTCTGCCGAGGCACAGTGGCGATCACAGACCTAGGGTTCGCAAATGGATCTATCAGCGGGGTTAGAGACGGGCCCAGCCTTATCTCTGCCTTCACCTGATAGATCCAGTGCCTTCTCTCAGGGTTTGGAAGCACGCGTTGCGGTTCCTTACGCCCTGGTGGAGGCACCGACTATCTAGGTCTGAGGAACTGGACGTTGTCAGTGTCAATGCAAGAGATACTGAGGATCTGCCACCTCAGTCTCATGCATTCGAAGAGCTGGTTGAGGTTGTGACAAGAGTGGTTGAGAGATTGAGTATTGACTGGCCAACAGATAAACAGGACTTCGTTCCAGAAGCAAGCTGGATGAACGTTTCTTGCCTTAACGTTCACATCCTCAATGGCGGGGCCTACCGTTTTTGCCTGATCTTCACACTGAGGTGTCGAGATCGTGGGAGAAACCGGTTTCATATAGAGTGTACAGTGCACAGACATCTAATTACTCCTCTATATCTAACTATAAAGAGCACGGTTATGGGGAGATGTCAAAAGTGGAAGAGATGCTTGCGAGCTATAAATGCTAAAATGTTAAAAAAGCTATAAATGCTAAAGAGCTAAAAATGTTCTCATAGATGCGCCCCTGTCACCTTCTGGCCTTTTCGGTGATGCTGTAAACTCCGGGAGGCAGCTAAGCAGGTGGCCGCTTTCCAGAAGCTCCTCCCCCGTCTCTCTTGTCTCCGGGGCTGCTGAGCAGGAGTAGCCCCAAACTTCTAAAGCCAGCTCTTCGCACTGTGCCACCCATAAGCAGAGCGTTGCCTCCCATGCTCCCTCCCGGGCGCTCTCAACTGCAGTCTTCGAGAGGAAAGATGGATCTGAGGACCGTCATTATTTCCAAGAAGGCTGCGGGGAAGAGGTCCTGACGCGCGAGGGCTCAGGCCAGTGAGGGCAGTCCCCCCCGAAGTAGAGTGGTCAACACCTCATTTTATGGTGCCCGTCTCCCTTCGGTGCCCTCAGGGGACCGTTCTGCCAAACCTGCCACCTTGTGTGCTTCAGGGCGCAGCGGTCTCCGGCGAGCACATATCTCAAGGACCACCCGGAAACATAGTGGCCTCGGGATGCCCGCCCCCTCCGAGGAGGGCTCCAGAGCAGTCAGTTCGGTCGTTCCCTGCCGGTTCGCCGTTACAGGGTGTCGGGCTAATTGCACAACAAAAACTAGAGGCCAGTCTCGAGAGGCTGGTACCACTAGTAGAATTTTTGGCTGCGTGGAAGCTACTGCCAAATGTTTCTCGTTGGGTCCTGCAGACCATAGAAAAAGGGTATCAAATTCAGTTCGGGTCTCGCCCGCCCAGGTTTATGGGGGTCCTATCCACCGTGGTGGGCCCAGAGCAGGTACTGGTAATGGAACAAGAAGTGAAAACCCTGTTAGAGAAAGGGGCCATATAATATGTACCTCCCTCCAACAGGGAAGCCAGGTTCTACAGCCAGTATTTCATAGTTCCAAAGGAAGATTGGGGGTTTTGTCCCATTTTGGATCTTCGAGTGCTGAACGAGTCCGTCATGCAGCTAAAGTTCAAAATGTTAACACTGAGACAAATCGTGCCACAGATCAGATCTGAGGACTGGTTTGTTGGTAGATCTCAAGGACGCATTCCATCCTTTCATATCACAGGAAGTTCCTGAGGTTCACTTTCGGGGGCAAAGCTTACCAATATCGAGTTCTTCCGTTCAGCCTTGCACTATCACCCCGCACTTTCACAAAATGCGTGGATGCAGCTCTGGCGCCTCTGTACCTACAGGGTATTCGCATCATAAACTACATCGACGATTGGTTTATTCTGACTCAGTCACATAAGTTGGCGGTTCGGCATCGAGATGTCGTCCTCACCCACATGAAAGAGTTGGGGTTACGGCTAAATGCCAAGAAGAGTGTGCTTTCTCCACTACAGAGGACCACTTTTCAAGGCATGGTTTGGGACTCAATGTCGATGCAGGCACGCCTGTCACCAGCACGCATAGAGTCCATCCTTTCAGATACTGTTGGGTCTGATGGCAGCAGCGTCCAACGTGATACCTTTTGGACTGTTGTACATGAGATCCCTGCAGTGGTGGATCAGGACCAAAGGGTTTGGCCGAGGCTACGTTTGTATGCTTTTGCCCCGATTGCTCCTGCTCCCGAGAGTTCTGGAGAGAGTTCGCAGGGACCAGGTTCTTATAGCCCCGCGGTGGCCGGGCCGAGTATGGTTCCCCGATCTAGTGTCTCTCCTCGACGAGCATCCGCTGGAGTTACTCGTCAAGAGGGACCTTCTGTTCCAAGCAAGGGGCTCGATTATTTACCCCCGACCAGAACTGTGGAACCTGTGGACTTGGCCTCTGAGGGGGCCCAGCTCATAGGGACGGGTCTCTCAACTGAGGTTGTGGAGACCATTCTACATCCAGAGCTCCTTCCATGAGGAAACTTTATGCCTTGAAGTGGAGAGTTTTTACTTCATGGCGTAGTGACCGTCAGTTGGACCCAGTTAACTGCCCGGTTGGTACAGTGCTGGAGTTCCTGCAGGAGCGGTTCACTACAGGTCTATCCCTGTCCACTTTAGGTGCTTACCACATTCCTTTGGGTTGAATGTATTTAGGTAAAGACCCGTTGTTGTCTCGTTTCCTCTGAGCCTCTCGGTACTCTGAGGCTGATGCCTGCAGCTCATACCAGGGTGCCGACATGGGATCTGGCCATTGTCCTTCAAGGCCTTTCCCTGGCTCCCTTCGAGCCATTGGAGGAGGTTCCGGCCAAGTTTCTGACCTTGAAAGCTTTGTTCCTCCTCGCTATCAATTCTCTTAAAAGGATAGGAGATTTGCAAGAACTGTCGGTTGCATCCTCGTGCTTGGAATTTGCACCTGGCATGGTACAAAGCGTTCCTGATAAAAAAAACAACATCAAGTTTAATCAGATTAATGTACTTTATGTCATCTTGCGACCCTGTGAGGAATAATAATAGCGTAATTGTAATATAATCCTGGAAAAAATTACCTCAGAAGTGCTGGTTTTGGTTTCATTTCGAGGACCAACAGATCCAGCTGAGGATTGTGAATAGTAAGTTCTTTATTCTTAAGGGCTTTGTTCTAATTGCGATATAGTGTAACCCGCAAAAAGACCATAAAGCGATTAAATATGAATTGCGTGCCTATGTGTGAATGAACGGCACAGATGCGCGCTGTTGTTTACTACAGGCACTTACATTAGTAAACATGCTATTTTTACATGAAAATTAACACATCTACTAGTTTAACTTTTCCCAAACTATATTGCTATACTGAGATGAGTAAAAATCCGAGATGAGTAAAAAAAAGTAAAAAAAATATAGTATTCAAACAAATGAATCCTTAACTTTGAAATACATATGATAAAATGTATGATTTTTACAAAGAAAGATTACACTTGAAATATTGTTAAAATTTTAATTGTAGTTGATTTACATGAGAAAACGTTTTAATAAAATAGCAAAAAAAAAAACAAAAAAAAAAACAAGGTAGATGTAAACAAAATCTTAATAGATCAATATAAGCCTTCTCATTAAGTTATTTATTATTGTGTTTTATTAGTGACACATTTGGGGAGAGGATAAATATTACAAAACTTTCTGAAAATACAGTATGAGAATTAACTGCAAAATTACTAGAAATGTTTACCTTAGATATTATACAATTTGCATGCATACAAAATTTGTGGAAAAAGACACATTTGTTCAAGATGTTTCCAACTCTACTGTAACTTTGAACCAATTCTGTAGAATGGCCCATTAAGCCTATTTGAACAGGATTTTTTTTTCCAGGTATGACTGTGTACTCAAAATGTTATTTCTTTTGTCCTCGCATTTTTTCTTGTGGTACCCTCTCAGTGACATACCTGACTGAAAGGCTCATTATGCGGGTCATAATTGTCTTCTCAGGTGTGAATCACAGCATTATTCATGATTATTCACGCCCCCACGCATATTGCCTTTCTAAACTAGTTTTTTTTTTTTATTATTATTATTGGACAAAAAACTCCCACACGTAATAATCTAGAATACTGTCTAACACTTGATGGCTGCTCTGTTAAGTCTTCGTCGTCGGTTAGGAACCTGGGTGTGCTCTTTGATACCAATCTTTCATTTGAAAGTCACGTGTCTAGTATCTGTAAAACCGCATTTTTCCATCTTAAAAATATATCTAAATTACGCCATATGCTCTCATTGACAAATGCGGAACAATTAGTTTATGCGTTCATGACCTCAAGGTTAGATTATTGTAATGCTCTACTGGGTGGTTGCCCTTCCACGCTTAATAAACAAACTACAGCTAGTTCAAAACGCAGCAGCTCGAGTTCTTACCAGAACCAGGAAGTATGACCATATTAGCCCGGTTCTGTCAACACTGCATTGGCTGCCTATTAAACATTGCATACATTTTAAAATATTGCTGATTACTTACAAAGCACTAAATGGTTTAGCTCAGCAGTACTTAAGCGAGCTCTTAACGCATTATAGTCCTTCACGTCTATTGCAATCTCAAAATTCCGGCCAGTTAATAATACCTAGTATATCAAAATCGACTGCTGGCGGTAGATCCTTTTCCTATTTAGCACCAAAACTTTGGAACAGTCTTCCTAACATTGTCCAGGAAGCAGACACACTCTGTCAGTTCAAAGCTAGATTAAAGACAAATCTCTTTGACCTAGCATTCACATAATACATTATAGACTTCTATAATTCAATGTTAGGCTGCATAGATTAGGTCAGCCGGAACCGGAACACTTCCCATAAATCCTGATGTAGTCGTTACATCATAAGAAGAATGGCATCTACACTAATTTCAGTGTCTTTGTTTATCCTGAGGTTTTCCCGCAGCCTGCCGGATCCAGGCCGTATCCAGATCTGACGAAGGACCTTCGCCTGGACCCGATGACAACGCAGTGCTGAAGTGCCAACTAGTCTCTCCCTATGGAGGATCCCTTTACCACTCTACAGATAAAATGTTGTCGGAAAATTCGTTTCGCGTACCTACCCCCAAGTGACAAAAAAAATAAAAAATCTGTATCAAAATTTATAAGGCGCATGTGAACGCCATCAGTGTTTATCACAGGTTTGCGTTTAAAGTCTGTGTAGAGAGAATGGTGTCGTCTTAGCGGCCCCTAATTTAATAACAAATGATCGTTGCGATGGAAGCGAATCAATCAAAACTAACTTTAGCTGGAAAATAACTTTATTAAAGAATACCAATGGGAATGGGCCGTTGGAATTCAGCAGTGCCCCAACTCCACCTCGTGGGGGAAATTCGTGTCTCCCTTCCCGGGCCTGTAAGCACTCGTCGGAACTAACCCGGCAAGGTCAGGCCTGTGGGCAAGCTGCCTCCTCCGTACACGCTATGGCGTGGTGCAGGTCCAGCAGTGGGCGGTTCGAGGACACAGCCAAGCCTTTTCAGGCACCGCTGCTGTTCACTCTGTACATGCTACCATTAGGAGATATCATTAGGAAACATGGAATTAGCTTTCACTGTTATGCTGACGATACTCAGCTCTATATTTCTTCAAAACCTAACGAAACTTATCAATTCACAAAATTAACGGAATGCATAGCGGATATAAAAAATTGGATGACTTGTAATTTCCTACTTCTAAATTCTGAAAAAACAGAGTTTCTAATTATTGGACAAAAAACTTCCTCACGTAATAACCTAGAATACTGTCTAACACTTGATGGCTGCTCTGTTAAGTCTTCGTCGTTGGTTAGGAACCTGGGTGTGCTCTTTGATACCAATCTTTCATTTGAAAGTCACGTGTCTAGTATCTGTAAAACTGCATTTTTCCATCTTAAAAATATATCTAAATTACGTCATATGCTCTCATTGACAAATGCGGAACAATTAGTTCATGCGTTCATGACCTCAAGGCTAGATTATTGTAATGCTCTACTGGGTGGTTGCCCTGCACGCTTAATAAACAAACTACAGCTGGTCCAAAACGCAGCAGCTCGAGTTCTTACCAGAACCAGGAAGTATGACCATATTAGCCCAGTTCTGTCAAAACTGCACTGGCTCCCTATTAACCCTCAGAGGTCGGAGATCACGCCGGCGTGATCTGCTCGCTTTTTTCCTTATGAGTTGAATTGAGACCCGAAATACTCTTTTGAATTTGATTTTACAAAACAAGTTTCATACATCAATCGATTCTGTTAAATGTGTATTATTTTTGTGTATACTCACAATAAAAACAAAGTGCAGTGCTTTTTGCCAAATAAAGAAAAATAAACACGAAGCGAGTTCTGCCTTCTCTCTGCCAGTGTAGTCCATTCTGAAACGCGTCCGAAAATGAACAATAACTCAGCGAATACTCAGTCAAACAGGCATACAGTCACACAGGCATGAAGCTTGAATTCTCTTCTTTTTAATGAAGTAATTTATATAAAAAACAAATATTCTCATCTTGTGAAATCTATATTAAAAGAGAGCGATTCCAGTCGAGCTAATTACATCTAATTCAGATGTAATGTGACTCCGCCCACGGAGAGCGCACGCTATTCAAACGCAAATGACTGAGGCAATCCGCGCAAACCTGTGAACGCCCCCATATCAGCGCGAGAAAACACAAGTTTATTCAGATCATTACTTGTTTACACCTTCTTGCAGCTGTGAGGAATAATAATGGAAAATGTCCCCCAGAAGTGCGGGTATATCGAGGAGCGAGCTGAGGAATACTAGTAAGTTTTTTTCCTTCTCACGTGAATTTCTTCACGTGGGTTTCTGTTTATGAATGAATGAACGGCAGAGATGCGCGCTGTTTACCACAGCTGGCAAAGACAGTTTAAATTTAAATCGCGTGTGTGAATGAATGATGATGTTTCAGCAAACTGTATTGCTATACTGAGATGAGTAAAAATCGACTGAAATATGTTGAAATAAAATGTAGGCTATTTGTATAAGCAACGTATTAAACTGCAAATTAACAATATGCCCTAATATTTCATGAAAACAACGTTACAGTCAGGCGAAATATGAAAGTAATGAATACATAGATAAAATGTAGGTCTATAATCATTTTCTTTTTTTACAAAGAAAGAGTGCACTTGAAATATTGTTGAAATTGTAATATTGTTGTAATTGTAACCTTTTTAATAAAATGGCAAAACATATTTACAAGATAGATGTAAGCAAAATCTTAAATGATCAATATAAGTCTTCTTCTAAATATCCTTTGTCCTTGCATTGTGGCTCAGTCAGTGTCACACCTGAATGAATGGCTAATTATGCAGTCATTATGCAGAGTGGGTGTTCTAAGTTGTAAACCACTCCTCGTTCACGCCTCCTCGCATATTGGCTTTCCAAGCAAAACCTGTTTTACATCAATTTAAATCAATGTATGGTTTTATGTGAACGATAAAGCAAGACTATTTTCACATGATTTTGAAGAAAAAACACTAGGCGAGGACATCCATTATTCAAAAGTCTTATTGACACATATTTACTATGTGTTTTGTGGCCTTATTTCAGAAATTTTAGTTTTTAGTTTTTTCAATAACCATGCATAAACATTATTCTCTCAAAAATGAAAACATGTACATACACGTGGCTCACATATTATGGTAGCCCTGTTTGTGCTTTATAGAGTGAATTTACACCTTTGCCATTAATATGTTTATAAGCAACTGAAAAAAGCACAAATGTCAGGGCATGTCAGAACATCTCAAGGGCCCCAAAAACAGCTCAGACCCCAGAGGGTTAAACATCGCATAAATTTTAAAATATTGCTGATTACTTACAAAGCACTGAATGGTTTAGCTCCGCAGTACTTGAGCGAGCTCTTAACGCATTATAGTCCGTCACGTCTATTACGATCTCAAAATTCCGGCCAGTTGATTATACCTAGAATATCAAAATCCACTGCTGGCGGTAGATCCTTTTCCTATTTAGCACCAAAACTCTGGAACAGTCTTCCTACCATTGTCCGGGAAGCAGACACACTCTGTCAGTTCAAAGCCAGATTAAAGACACATCTCTTTGACCTAGCTTTCACATAATACATTATAGACTTCTATAATTTAATGTTATGCTGCATAGATTAGGTCAGCCGGAACCGGGAACACTTCCCAAAAATCCTGATGTACTCGTTACATCATGAGAAGAATGGCATCTACGCTAATTTTAGTGTCTGTGTTTATCCCAAGGTTTTTCCTGCAGCCTGCCGGATCCAGGCCGTATCCAGATCTGACGAAGGACCTTCACCTGGACCGATGACAACGCAGTGCTGAAGTGCCAACTAGTCTCTCCCTATGGAGGATCCCACTACCACTCTACAGATAAGGCGTTGTCGGGAAAATTCGTCTTGCGGTCCTACCCCAAAGCAACAAATAAAATAAAATTCCTTATCAAAATTTATAAGGAAAGACAAGTATTTTGTTTAGGCTTGGCTTGTAGGGAATTCCAAACCTGCGTATATTCTAACGCACATAACTATAGAACCCATTCTAAATGCGCATGTGACCGCCATCAGCGTTTCTCACAGGTTCGCGTTTAAAGTCTGTGTAGAGAGAATGGTGTCGTCTTAGCGGCCCCTAATTTAATAACAAATGATCATTGCGACGGAACCAAATCAATTAAAACTAACTTTAGATGGAAATAACTTAACTCTGCTGTAAAGCCGAAACAATCTCTGTTACCTTAAATTATACGCTTATCTCTGTAAAGCTGCTTTGAGACAATCTACATTGTTAAAAGCGCTATATAAATGAAGATGACTTGACTTGACTTGACTTGACCCTCTACCAAACTGTGGAACCAGGTAAGTGTTGTACAGCCCACTCAGCCCCGTTGCGGGCCGCCTCGCTTGCCCCACTGTGGGTAAGCATTTTCGAATGTCTCCGTCCCCAAGATCGGTTTGCAGTGATCGGCCTGAAGGTCTCGATTCTCCCTCGACACAGGCCGTTTCTGCACTTTGCATTCGAGGGTTGAGCATATCAGTACAATGTCCTGCCCTTCGGGCTGTCCCTGTTGTCCTGTGTCTTCACGAAAGTTACGGAGGCGTCCCTTGTTCTCATGAGAGAATACGGTGTTTGCATCCTCAACTATCTCGACAACTGGCTCATACTAGCACAGTCCTGAGATAAGTTTTGCGAACACAGTCACCTCAGTGAGATGGGTTTTCTGGTCAACTGGGAAAAGAGGGAACTCTTCCCCGTGCAAAGGATCTCTTTTCTTGGAATGGAATTAGATTCGGTCAAACAAGACAGCACGCCTCAAAGAGGAAGTTACTCAGTCGGTGCTGAACAGCTTGAATACATTCAAAGGCAGGATGGCAGTCCCACTGAAATTGTTTCAGAGGCTCCTGGGGCATATGGCTGCCGCAGCGGCAGTAACGCCGCTCGGTTTGCTTCATATGAGATCGCTTCAGCACTGGCTTCACGGCCAAGTCCTGAGATGGATGTGGCAACGCGTAACTCGGGTGACAACCACAATGGCGTGCCTGCAAACCTTTAGCCCGTGGTCGGACCCTTTATTTCTGCGGGTGGGAATTCCCCTAGAAAAAGTGTCCAGACATGCAGTGTTTTTCACGTCTGCCTCTGCCTTTGGCTGGGGGGCCACTTACAACGGGGATGCAGTTTCTGGGGTTTGGACGGGTCCCCAGCTGCATTGGCACATCAATTGCTTGTATTACACCTTGGTCTGAGCCACCTAAAGAAGCCGCTATGGGGCAAAGACATTTTGGTCCATACGGACATCACTGTGACCGTTGCATACATCAACCGACAAGGTAGTCTACACTCTCGTGGTATGTCGCAGCTTGCCCGCCATCTCCTCCTCTGGGGTCAGAAGCATCATTCGGAAATATGGGTTTCCCCCAGTGAGCCTACTTGCACAGACCCTGTGTAAAGTCAGGGTGGCGCCCTATTGATCCAACTGGACCTGGTTCCCAGAAATCATGCTCTTCGCGACAGCCCCTTCCTAGCGCATTCCTCTGAGGAGGGATCTACTTTCTCAGGGCACCCTATGGCACCAACGTCCAGACCTCTGGAAACTCCATGTCTGGTCCCTGGACGGGACATGGAGGTTCTAGGTGACTTACCCCCAGAGGTACTTAACACCATCACTTCGGTCCAAGCACCGTCTACAAGACACGCTTACACCTTGAAGTGGAACCTGTTCATTGAGTGGTGTTTCTCTCACCAGGACCCCCGAAGATGTTCAATCAGTGCTGTGCTTTCCTTCCTGCAGCATGGGTTGGAGCGAAGGCTTTTTCCCTCCACCCCCACACCGGATCCTGCCATATCCTGTTCTGGAAAATGTCCGATTTTGGATTTTTGCATTCCGGCATTGTTTTTAAACGATCCGGCATAAACAAGAGCATTACATGGTGACGGTGCACATTGCGTGAATCAGTTTAGTTCTTGTGCGTTAGCGTAAAGCTCAGCTTACATATGAAATAGTTGAAAATGTTCGCTTCGCGCCAGGGTGCATGCATCATGAGAGACAGAGCAAGCGCGGGTAAATGCAAATGTATTTGGAGGTTATGTTTTGACTAGTAGCCCTCAGCAAATATATTTTTGATCAGTTTTCTTAAGTTTAAAATCACTGTCATTGTTTGGTTTTTACTCATTATTGTTTTGCACGCAGTAAAGCGTAACGTTGGGAAAGTAACATCAAGTTTGGAGAGAGTGTATACCTGATGAATTATTCTAATATAAATGAGTTCATATAACCAAATTGTCAAAAAGACAGTCAAGCATATTTAAAAATTTTCATATCCATGAGTAAAGCTGGTAGTGTTCCTGATCAAAATAGATCCCGAAGATGGAACTGCTAATAATAATCAAGCAGGAGACATGAGCAACGGGATTTAGATCACTCAAAATTAGAAATTGATGTAGTGGAAAAGGCAACAATGTCATCCGTGAGGGAATATCACTGATCAATTAAATTATTTTGGTCTCAACGTACCTATATACATGATAGAATAATACACTAGGTTGTGCCGAAACTTATGAATGATGCTCTTACTAGTGCCTTGATTGCTGTGATAGATCTTAAACTAGCTAAGAACCCATAGTCTTTTATTTCTTTATTATTTACTTCAATGTATTTTTATTTTGTTTTTTTTATTTCTTTATATTTTCTTTATCTTATGCTATGATGCTTGTCTGTTGTCTGATTAAGACATTTCATATTTTGTATATGAAATGTTTTTGTGGATAGTTCATGTTCCCGGGAATATGAGTCAAGTCAAGTCATCTTCATTTATATAGCGCTTTTAACAATGTAGATTGTCTCAAAGCAGCTTTACAGAGATAAGCGTATAATTTAAGGTAACAGAGATTGTTTCGGCTTTACAGCAGAGTTAAGTTATTTCCATCTAAAGTTAGTTTTGATTGATTCGCTTCCGTCGCAACGATCATTTGTTATTAGATTAGGGGCCGCTAAGACGACACCATTCTCTCTACACAGACTTTAAACGCGAACCTGTGAGAAACGCTGATGGCGTTCACATGCGCATTTAGAATGGGTTCTATAGTTATGTGCGTTAGAATATACGCAGGTTTGGAATTCCCTACAAGCCAAGCCTAAACAAAATACTTGTCTTTCCTTATAAATTTTGATAAGGAATTTTATTTTATTTGTTGCTTTGGGGTAGGACCGCAAGACGAATTTTCCCGACAACGCCTTATCTGTAGAGTGGTAGTGGGATCCTCCATAGGGAGAGACTAGTTGGCACTTCAGCACTGCATTGTCATCGGTCCAGGTGAAGGTCCTTCGTCAGATCTGGATACGGCCTGGATCCGGCAGGCTGCAGGAAAAACCTTGGGATAAACACAGACACTAAAATTAGCGTAGATGCCATTCTTCTCATGATGTAACGAGTACATCAGGATTTTTGGGAAGTGTTCCCGGTTCCGGCTGACCTAATCTATGCAGCATAACATTAAATTATAGAAGTCTATAATGTTTTATGTGAAAGCTAGGTCAAAGAGATGTGTCTTTAATCTGGCTTTGAACTGACAGAGTGTGTCTGCTTCCCGGACAATGGTAGGAAGACTGTTCCAGAGTTTTGGTGCTAAATAGGAAAAGGATCTACCGCCAGCAGTGGATTTAGATATTCTAGGTATAATCAACTGGCCGGAATTTTGAGATCGTAATAGACGTGACGGACTATAATGCGTTAAGAGCTCGCTCAAGTACTGCGGAGCTAAACCATTCAGTGTTTTGTAAGTAATCAGCAATATTTTAAAATTTATGCGATGTTTAATAGGGAGCCAGTGCAGTTTTGACAGAACTGGGCTAATATGGTCATACTTCCTGGTTCTGGTAAGAACTCGAGCTGCTGCGTTTTGGACCAGCTGTAGTTTGTTTATTAAGCGTGCAGGGCAACCACCCAGTAGAGCATTACAATAATCTAGCCTTGAGGTCATGAACGCATGAACTAATTGTTCCGCATTTGTCAATGAGAGCATATGACGTAATTTAGATATATTTTTAAGATGGAAAAATGCAGTTTTACAGATACTAGACACGTGACTTTCAAATGAAAGATTGGTATCAAAGAGCACACCCAGGTTCCTAACCAACGACGAAGACTTAACAGAGCAGCCATCAAGTGTTAGACAGTATTCTAGGTTATTACGTGAGGAAGTTTTTTGTCCAATAATTAGAAACTCTGTTTTTTCAGAATTTAGAAGTAGGAAATTACAAGTCATCCAATTTTTTATATCCGCTATGCATTCCGTTAATTTTGTGAATTGATAAGTTTCGTTAGGTTTTGAAGAAATATAGAGCTGAGTATCGTCAGCATAACAGTGAAAGCTAATTCCATGTTTCCTAATGATATCTCCTAAGGGTAGCATGTACAGAGTGAACAGCAGCGGTCCTAATACTGAGCCTTGTGGTACGCCATACTTAACCTGTGATCGATGAGACATCTCATCATTTACTGCTACAAACTGATAACGGTCAGATAAGTATGATTTAAACCATGCTAGTGCATTTCCTGTAATGCCAACATAATGTTCTAATCTATTTAAAAAAACGGTGTGGTCGATGGTGTCAAATGCAGCGCTAAGATCGAGTAACACTAATAGAGAGATACAACCACGATCGGATGATAAGAGCAAATCATTTGTGACTCTAACGAGAGCTGTTTCGGTACTATGGTACGGTCTAAATCCGTACTGGAAATCCTCGCAGATATCATTTCTTTCAAGAAAGGAACACAGTTGTGAGGATACTGCCTTTTCTAATATCTTTGACAGAAAAGGTAGATTCGAGATCGGCCTGTAATTGACTAATTCTGAAGGATCAAGTTGCGTTTATTTAACAAGCGGTTTAATCAAAGCCAGCTTAAAGTTTTTTGGTACGTATCCTAGAGACAAAGACGAATTAATGATATTAAGAAGAGGATCTATGACCTCTGGAAGTATTTCTTTCAGTAGCTTAGTCGGTATAGGGTCTAACATACATGTTGTAGATTTAGATGATTTAATGAGTTTAGTAAATTCTTCCTCTCCTATAGCAACGAATGAATCAAATTTTTCCTCCGGGAGACTACAATGCACTGCCTGATGCGATACTGTAGTAGACGGTTGCATAGTTATAATTTTGTCCCTGATATTATCAATCTTATAAGTGAAGAAGTTCATAAAGTCATTACTGCTGTGTTGCTTGGAAACTTCGGTGCTTGAAGCTTTATTTTTCGTTAGTTTAGCCACCGTTTCAAATAAATACCTAGGATTATGTTTATTTTCTTCTAATAGGGTTGAAAAATAAGCAGATCTAGCGGCTTTTAAAGCCTCTCTGTAAGTAATTGAGCTCTCTTTCCATGAAATGCGAAATACCTCTAGTTTTGTTTTCTTCCAGTTGCGCTCCATTTTTCTGGCTGCTCTCTTAAGGGCCTGAGTGTGCTCGTTGTACCACGGCGTTGGACTATTTTCTTTAATCTTCTTTAAGCGCAACGGAGCAACTGTGTCTAAAGTGCTGGAAAAGAGAGAGTTAAACGTTTCTGTTGTAATATCGAGTTCTTCTAAGCTATCTGAGATGCTGAGATGATGAAACTGATTAGGAAGATTATTAATAAAGCAATCTTTAGTAGCAGAAGTGATAGGTCTCACATATTTGAAACACGGAGTCGGCTTTGCAGCCTTGGCTAAATGCAAATTACACGAGACTAGATAATGATCTGAGATGTCATCGCTCTGCTGCAGAATTTCAACGGCATCCACATCTATTCCGTGTGATAATATTAGATCTAGAGTATGATTACGACGATGAGTAGGTCCTGACACGTGTTGTCTAACTCCAATTGAATTTACAATGTCTTTAAATGCCAATCCCAATGCATCTTTTTCATTATTGATGTGTATATTAAAATCACCAACAATTAGTACTTTATCTGCAGTCAATATTAATTCTGATAGAAAGTCCGCAAATTCTTTGATAAAGTCTGTATGGTGCCCTGGTGGCCTGTATACAGTAGCCAGCACAAATCTCAAACGTGATTTATCGTTTACACTATATATTTTTACATTAAGCATCAATGCTTCAAAAGAATTATATTTAAAACTTGATTTCTTAGTGGTTTTGAAACTATTACTATAGATTACAGCAACACCACCCCCTTTGCGTTTCAGACGAGGCTCATGTTTATAACAGTAATCTTGCGGGGTTGATTCATTTAAAGTAATGTAATCGTTTGGTTTCTAGGTTATTCTCTGAAATCATATCATTAACAATGAGTGCTTTTGAAGTAAGCGATCGAATATTCAGCAACCCAAGCTTTAGCATTTGCTCATCTGTATTATAGCTGTTTTTTATTTGTTGAACATCAATTAAATTTTTAACCTTAGTTGGGTTTAAACGTTTTTTGGATTTCCAAATTCGGGGAACAGACACAGTCTCTATATGATGATAGCTAGGTGAAAGAGGCTCTATGTGATAGGATTTATCTGACCTTGGTGACGCGAGGCCGCTAGCAGACGGTCGGTTTAGCCAGTCTGTCTGCTTCCTGACCTGAGCCCCAGATTGTCATGTTTGAGCTCTAAGACTATGAGCCATATTACTAGAGAGAAGAGCAGCACCATCCCAGGAGGGATGAATACCATCTCTTTTCAACAGGTCAGGTTTGCCCCAAAAACTTTTCCAATTGTCTATGAATTCTATATTATTAAGCGGACACCACTTAGACAGCCAACCGTTAAGCGAACACAATCTACTAACTATCTCATCACTCCTGCGAACAGGAAGGGGGCCAGAGCAAATTACAGTCCTTGACATCGTACTTGCAAGTTCACACACCTCTTTAATATTAATTTTGGTGATCTCCGACTGGCGGAGTCGAACATCATTAGTGCCGACATGAATAATGATCTTAGAGAATTTACGATTAGCATTAGCCAGCACTTTTAAATTTGCTTTGATGTCAGGCGCTCTGGCTCCCGGCAAACATGTGACTATGGTGGTTGGTGTCTCTATTTTCACGTTCCGTGTAATAGAATCGCCAATAACTAGGGCACAATCATTCTCAGTGGGTGTTTCACTGAGCGGGGCAAATCGATTTGTTATGGTAATCGGAACGGAAGAGTGGTTTTTAGATCCGCGACTAGAGCGATCCCTCACTGTCACCCATTTGCCCGGCTGCACGGGCTCTACTTCAGCCAGAACCGACTCATGTAAAGTGTGCACTATTCTATGCGCATCCAAAACATCTAAAGCACTAGCACTCTTACTATCCTCAATTAAAGTTTGGATGCGTGTTTCTAATTCTGAAATCTTCTCTGTCAACCTAACTGTCTCCTTACATTTATCACATATAAATCCTATATTGTCGACAGAGAAGCCTATACTAAACATGTGACATGAAGTGCAAGTGACAATAACAGGACAAGACATTACTCACCGTGTTTGTTGAGTGATTCTTACTCACCTGAGCTTTTTATGAACTCAAAGGCGCGGACGCGCGAGAGAAAAATAAATAAATAAAATAGCTGAGCGCACGGGTGGCGCGTTAACAGGCTAGCGAATTACTAGCGTTTTGTGCTAGTAGTACTAATAACAAAAGCTAGCGATGTCAGGTTAATCTGAGATGTTGGGTAAAATGTAGTAGTATAAACAACTAGAAATGGTAGTAAAATGATGGTTCAAAACAAAGAAATATATGGCTAAGACGGAGCTTATCGCACCGAATCAAACAAACACACTCACAGCAGGCAGCGAGGCAGACAGGAGCAATCCATATGACTATCTCAGCACTTAGATCGAGACTCGCTTACCTCAAGGGAGGTGCAGTCCCCTCGCCTATCCCCCGATCTTGTGTTTATTCTGTCCCGCAGAATAGACCTACTTCGGCGCATGACCAGGGTGATCTGAGGATTACCATGAGGGCTTCCCCGTCGAGACAACCTCCGCGGGCCCCTCACGCCTCACAAGCACTGTTGCCATTGGAGTCCCTTAGCGAACGTCTTGGTTCTTCTCCGGAATGACCAACCGTTTCCTTTGGGGCTCCTCCTGATGACCAGATGTTGATAGCAGCATCAGAAGGGGAGCTTCAGTCCTCTGGAGATGACGACTCGGCTGCGTTACCCCCCTCGGGGCGTGTAGCGTTGTCCAAGATGATCCAGAATGGGCGGCTATGCTTTCCCGGGACGCCGAGAAGGTTGGGCTTGCGTGGAATCCTCCACCATGTCCCGAACCTTCTCGGCTGGACGATTGGTTTCTCGGGGCGGGCCGTGCTGGTTCTCAGTGTGCCGCCCGGTACCTTTCTTTTCGGAGGTGCATGAGGAGCTTTCTATGACATGGAAGGCACCGTATAGTGCCCGAAGCCGTCCTAGTGGCTCCTCTCCCCTCGCCACCCTCGACGGTGGGGCAGCTAAGGGGTATGTGGATATCCCCCCAGTGGAGAGGGCCATCGCGATGCAACTGTGTCCGGCGTCTGCCTCCTCTTGGCGGGGTAATCCACGCCTCCCGTCCAAGGCCTGTAAGTTTCCGTCCGGGCTAACGGCGAAAGCTTACAAGGCCTGTGGACAGGCTGCTTCCACCCTCCATGCCATGGCGCTCTTGCAGGTCTACCAGGCCCAGGCGCTCATGGACATGAACGAGGGTGGTTCTGACCCAGAGCTCCTCCGGGAGCTCCGTGTGGCAACCGACCTCGCCCTCCAGGCAACGAAGGAAACTGCACGTTCAGTCGGTCAGGCGATGTCCACCTTGGTGGTCCAGGAGCGCCACCTTTGGCTCAACCAGGGACCTTTTATCTAGGGACACAGATAAATATCAGTTCCTGGATGCCCCTCTTTCCCAGGTTGGGTTGCTCGGCGACGCGGTTGAGAGCTTTGCCCAGCAGTTCTCGGCCGCACAGAAGCAGACGGAGGCCATCCGGCACATCCTGCCCGGCGGACCGCTGCTGCTCCCACCCGTCCGCAGACCCTCCGTCTACTCGTTGCCGAGGTCGGCTTCCTGCTGCGTCCTCCGCTCCCGCTTAGCCCCAGCAGCAGCAACCATCCAGGCCTCAGTGTGGAGCAAGCCGTAGGAAGCCGACCCCGCCCATCCAGGCCGCTGCCAAACCAGGAGGCAAGCGTCGGTGCAAACGACCCTGAGACGGGCAGCCCAGAGGTGGATCAAGTTGCTCTTCAGGAGATGGCGAACACGCCACTCCTTCCCCCGGTGGAGGGCCGGGCGGAGAATCTTTTGTTTCCTTTTCTTTTTGTTCCGCCTTTTCAAAAAAAGAGCAATTTCTGAAACCTCTGGGCCCCAAGAGGGCGCGCTTGGCGGTCGATGACGCTATGCCTTGTCACCCCCGAGCCCCTCTTTCATCGCCAGCGGGCAGCAGTGGCTGTGTCCTGGACGCTCTGACGCCTCCACACACTTACTCTGCCCTTCAACGGAAGCAGGTATGTGCTGCGCTGTGCCGTCCGAGTCGGGTCCCTGCCTTCCGCCGCGCTGCCCCACCCCGGGTACGTCTGTGGTGCCGTTGGTCCCGCTTGCTCAGTCTCTGGAAGCCTGGTTAACGCTTCCCAGCCCGTCTCGCTGGCTCATTCATACCATCAGACTCGGCTATGCGTTTCAGTTCGCCCGGCGCCCCCTTGCTTTCAAGGGCATTCTGTTCACCCGTGTTCTGGCGGACAGTGCTCCTGTGCTCAGGGCAGAGATCGCAGTCCTACTGGCGAAGGACCCGATCGAGCCGGTCCCTCCAGCCGATATGAAGACCGGCTTCTACAGCCCGTACTTCATTGTACCCAAGAAAGGTGGTGGGTTACGACCAATCTTGGACCTGCGCGTCCTGAACCGGTCCCTTCACAGGCTACCGTTCAAGATGCTTACGCAGAAATGCATTTTCAAATGCATCCGTCCCAAAGATTGGTTTGCAGTGATCGACCTGAAGGACGCGTACTTTCATGTCTCGATTCTCCCTCGACACAGACCGTTTCTTCGCTTTGCGTTTGAGGGACGGGCATATCAGTACAAGGTCTTACCCTTCGGGCTGGCCCTGTTGCCCCGCGTCTTCACGAAAGTCACGGAGAAAAAGTCGCGGCCATTGCTCCCATGTGCGAGCGTGGTGTTCGCATCCTCAACTACCTCGATGACTGGCTTATTCTGGCCCGGTCGAGAGAGCAGTTGTGCGAACACAGGGACATGGTGCTCAGTCACCTCAGCCACCTAGGGCTTCGGGTCAACTGGGAAAAGAGCAAACTCACCCCCGGGCAGAGGATCTCTTTTCTCGGTATGGAGTTGGACTCGATCAACATGACAGCGCGCCTCACAGAGGCCCGTGTCCAGTCAGTGTTGAACTGCGTGAGCACGCTCAGACGCAGAACAGCGGCACCATTGAAACTTTTTCAGAGGCTCCTGGGGCATATGGCATCTGCAGCCGCGGTTACACCGCTCGGATTGCTTCATATGAGGCCGCTCCAACACTGGCTCCACGATCGAGTTCCGAGATGGGCGTGGCAGAGCGGCTCGTGCCGGGTCCAAGTGACTCCGCACTGTCGCCAAACTCCCAGCTTGTGGTCGAACCCTTTGTTCCTGCGGGCAGGTGTTCCCCTGGAACAAGTGTCCAGGCACTCTGTGGTCTCCACGGATGCCTCTGCCACCGGCTGGGGGGCCACGTACAACGGGCTTGCAGCTTCAGGTCTGTGGACGGGGCCTCAATTGCATTGGCACATCAACTGCCTCGAGTTGTTAGCAGTACGTCTTGTGCTGAGCCGCTTCAAAACGCTGCTACTAGGCAAGCACGTACTGGTCCGTACGGACAACACTGCGACTGTTACGTATCAACCGCCAAGGTGGTCTATGATCCCGCCACATGTCACAACTCACCCGCCATCTCCTCCTCTGGAGTCAGAAGCATCTGAGGTCGCTTCGCGCTGTTTACATTCCGGGCCTGCTCAACCGTGCAGCCGACGAGCTCTCACGGCAGCAGGTGCTACCGGGAGAATGGCCACTCCATCCCCAGGTGGTCCAGCTGATTTTCAGGCGCTTCGGGACTGCACAGGTAGATCTGTTTGCCGCCCGGGGACGGGGCAGCTAAGGGGTATGTGGATATCCCCCCAGTGGACCCTCGGCATGGATGCTCTGGCACACAGCTGGTCCCGGGGCCTACGCAAGTATGCGTTTCCCCCAGTGAGCCTTCTTGCACAGACCTTGTGCAAAGTCAGGGAGGACGAGGAGCAGGTTTTGCTAGTTGCGCTGTATTGGCGAAACTAGTGCTCCTCGCGACAGCCCCTCCCTGGCCCATTCCTCTGAGAGAGGACCTGCTCTCTCAGAGACGGGGCACCCTATGGCACCCACGTCCAGACCTCTGCAAACTCCATGTCTGGTCCCTGGACGGGACGCAGAGGTTCTAGGTGACCTACCCCCTGCGGTAGTTGACACCATCACTTCCGCTAGAGCCCCCTCTACGAGGTGCCTCTATGCGTTGAAGTGGAACCTGTTCGTTGACTGGTGCTCCTCTCACAAGGAGAACCCCTGATCTTGCTCGATCAGAGCCGTGCTTTCCTTCCTGCAGGAAGGGCTGAAGGCTGTTTCCCTCCACCCTTAAAGTGTATGTTGGCGCTATTGCCACACATCACAATGCTGTTGATGGTAAGTCTTTGGGAAAGCACGACCTGATCGACAGGTTCCTGAGGCGAGCGAGGAGACTGAATCCTCCTCGCCTACTCTCTATACCCTCTCGGAATTTGTCTCTGGTCCTTTTGGCACTTTGGCAGAGACCACCCTTTGAGCCTCTGCAATCAGCTGAGTTAAAAATCCTGTCCTGTAAGACAGTACTCCTGGTTGCATTGGCCTCTATCAAGAGGGTAGGGGACCTGCATGCATTTTCGGTCAAGGAAGTCGGTCGTACCTAGAATTCGGCCCGGATAACTCTCATGTGATCCTGAGACCCCGGCCCGGATAGATGCCCAAGGTTCCTACCACTCCCTTCCGGGACCAGGTAGTGAACCTGCAAGCGCTGCCTTCGGAGGAGGCAGACCCAGCCCTTGCTTTTCTCTGTCCTTTTAGTACTCTGCGTCTGTACGTGGACAGAACGCAAAGCCTCAGGACCTCAGATCAGCTCTTCGTCTGTTACTGAGGTCAGCAGAAGGGAAAGGCTGTCTCCAAGCAGAGAATGGCCCACTGGATAGTGGATGCCCGCTCGGGTTGAAAGCCCACTCCACTAGGGGTGTCGCTTCTTCCTGGGCACTGGCACACGGCGCCTCGCTGACAGACATCTGTAGAGCTGCGGGCTGGGCGACACCTAACTTTACCTTTTACTTTGTCTTTAGGTATAATGTGTAAATTGTACCTTAAATAATACGCTTATCTCTGTAAAGCTGCTTTGAAACAATCTACATTGTTAAAAGCGCTATATAAATTAAGATGACTTTACTTGACTTGACTAACATGTTCACTAGATTTTATAGCCTACGTGTTGAGCCGGTTTCTTCCTGTGTGCTCGCTTCAACTAGCCGGTAACACCGAAGTTCCCGCTCTAGTGTCGGCTTGCTGCGCCACTCCCTTCCTCGGAACGGATAAGGGCGCTTTTTGCTCCAGTCGAGTTCCCCACTAGGCGAACCCTGTGAGTTCCTCCACACCCCTTCGGCAGTCGGGCGTTGCGGAGCATCCAACGCCAGGCCTAGTGCTCATATGCTTGTGTAACTTGTGCTAGGCTGGGTTCCATATGTGTGATCCCTGCGGCGATCCCACATGTGTATTCTTCCACGACCAGCTCCCTGCGGTGAGTCCGTGTCTTCCCCTTCCCAAAACTGAAGTCATTGCGTTTGGAAACAAAGATGAAGTTCTCAAGGTGAACGCATACCTTCACTCTAGGGGTCAAACAACTAAAAATCAAGTCAGGAATCTTGGTGTGACACTAGAGTTTAGCTGATAACTAAATCAGCATACTATCATCTGAAAAAATATTGCAAGAATTAGATGCTTTGTTTCCAGACAAGACTTAGAAAAACTTGTGCATGCTTTCATCACCAGCAGGGTTGATTATTGTAATGGACTCCTCACTGGCCTTCCCAAAAAGACCATAAGACAGTTGCAGCTCATACAGAACGCTGCCGCCAGGATTCTGAGCAGAACCAGAAAATATGAACATTTCACACCAGTCCTCAGGTCTTTACACTGGCTCCCAGTTAGATTTAGGATTGATTTTAAAGTATTATTACTGGTATATAAATCATTCATTCATATAAATCATTATTACTGGTATATAAATCATTCATAAATCATCAAAGATATGCTCACTAAACCCAACAGATCACTCAGATCACTAGGATCATATCAGGTAGAAATACCAAGGGTTCACTCAAAGCATGGCGAGACCGCTTTTAGCTATTATGCCAGCCGCAGCTGGAACCAGCTTCCAGAGGAGATCAGATGTGCTCCTACAGTAGTCACATTCAAATCCAGACTCAAAACACATCTGTTTAGCTATGCATTTAACCCTCTGGGGTCTGAGGTGTTTTCTGGGCCTTGGAGGTGTTCTGACATGCTCTGACATTTGTGCTTATTTCTGTTACTTGTGACATTTTCATGGCTAAAGTCTAATTACACTGTATTCAGCACAAACTCTGCTACAATAATATATCAGCAGCATGTGTGTAAAAGTTTGTTGTTTTGAGATAATGACATTTATGCGTGGTTTGTGAAAATACAAAAAACTGAAATAAGGTCATGAAACCCATACTGATTATTTCTTCACAAGACTTTTGAAAATTGTATGACGTAGCCTAGAATATTTGCTCCAAAACTATGTGAAAATCACCCTGACTGCTCATTCAGATGAGACAATATATTGATTTAAAAATGTTACGACGTGTTTTGTGTGAAAAAGCTTTATGCGGGAGCTTTTCACACCTGAGAAAGACAAAGACACTCCCTAATGGCCCTATTAGGAGCTATCAGGCCCTATCATTCTGAGCAACCTTGCACAAAGAATGAGGAGATTTAAAAAAGAATGGCTTTTAGATTTTTTTTATTTTTGGGATTTATTTACAACACAACATAATCCAAAGATACAAAACAAATGACAAAAAAGCACTCATTGAAAACAATTTGCCAATGACAGAGACATTTGTGCCATTCCTAAAAACATTGTACATACCTTTCATTTCCAAGGTGTTTGATTTTCACTTTACCATGTTCATGTACAGAGACTCATGTGAATGTTGAAGTCAGCAAGAGTGGCATCTGGGCCCTGAAAAAAAAAAAAAAAAAAGTAAACATACGCCTGCACGATTTTGGGAATAAATTTGAGATTTTTCTGGTTAAAATTGCTTTTTAAAATTCACAGAATACACACATACACACACACATAAATGTTTCCAACAATATATAATATAATGAACACCAGGTTTGTTGTGCCTTGTAGGCGACATCAGGCTGCGCCAGACGGAAGTTCTGAAGAAAGACTTCAGGAATCTGATCGATACGGTACGCAGCACATCGCCAGATATAACGATCATTGTGTCAGGACCGCTTCCCACGTACCGTCTAGGATATGACAAGTTTAGTAGATTATTTGCACTAAATGAATGGTTAACGTCATGGTGCAATGAACAGAAACTGCTCTTTGTAAATAATTGGAATCTGTTTTGGGAGCGTCCTAGGCTTTTCCGTGCTGATGGCTTACACCCAAACAGATTCGGATCGGATCTTCTGTCAGATAACATCTCCAAAATGTTAAATACCTTTTGACTAGTAACCAAAAGTCCAAATCATAGTCTCTGCTGCACCAAATTAATTGATATTAATACTAGTGTAGAACATTGCATAGAAACTGTGTCTATTCCTCGTTTAGTGCGATCAAATAATAAATCTACTGCAGGATCTAGAAAAAATCTAATTGTTATTAAAACAGAAAATGTTGCTATTAGTAAACAAAAACAATTTCTAAAGCTAGGTCTTTTAAACATTAGATCACTCACACCTAAGGCAGTTATTGTAAATGAAATAGTCACAGATAATAGCATCGATGTACTTTGCCTTACTGAAACCTGGCTTAAACCAAATGATTATTTCGGTCTAAATGAGTCTACTCCATCAGGATACTCCTATAAGCACGAGCCCCGTCTGATTGGTCGTGGCGGCGGTGTTGCAACTATCTATAGAGATTTTCTTAGTGTTACTCAGAAAACGGGTTATAAGTTTATTTCATTTGAAGTACTTGTACTAAATGTTACGCTCTTAGATGAAAGAAAAACATCCCTATTATCTCTAGCCTTGGCTACCGTATATAGACCGCCTGGGCCTTACGCTGATTTCCTAAAAGAATTTGCAAATTTTCTCTCAGATCTATTGGTCAATGTCGATAAAGTATTAATTGTTGGAGATTTTAACATACACGTAGATAATCAAAATGATACGTTAGGGGCTGCGTTTATAGATTTATTAAACTCCTTTGGGGTTAAGCAAAACGTTACCGGACCAACTCATCGTCTTAATCATACACTCGACTTAATTATATCACATGGAACCGATCCAACCGATATAGATATCATTCCGCAAAGTGATGATGTAACTGACCATTACATGGTAACTTGTATATTACGTACTCCTGTAATATATCATGCTGCGCCGCGTTATCGATTAGGCAGAACTATCCTTCCATCCACCATAGATAATTTTTCAAATTGCTTATCGGATATGTCTCAGCTGCTGCCTGAACCCAAACAAACAGATGAACTTGAGGAAGTAACTAGCACTATGAGCACTGTTGGATTACATTTTTATTAAAAGTTTAATTTAGTTTTTCCACTGCAATAGTATATAAACTGATAAAGTTTAGTAGACTGATTTCAGATGATTATTGAGTCTCCAGCAAAGAGTCTCCTTTCCTGCCAGACTTGTTTTCTCTATTGTGTTTTAAATAAGTCAGATCACTTGATTCTCACCTTTCGGAGCCCAGACGTTGAGTCGTTAGGTTGATTGACTTTCACCTATTGTCTTTAATGGCTCTGGGATGGCTTTTGGAATTGGAGTTCCTGGCCAGTATCAGCATGTGAATAGTTATGCTGATTCAATTGGACTCAGAGTAGGGTGTGTTCCCACTTCATTTGCATGCTTTATTCAGAGTTCCCGCCTCTATGTAATCCCTCCCCCTTGGAATGTATATAGCTACAATGTATAATGTTTTAGACTGATCATGTTGGAAGTTTCTACAGCCGTGTACAGAGGAGTTCTCAATAAAGAATAACTTCCGTTGAACGCGATCCCAACTGTCTCCTGGTCTCTGCTTTGAAGAAAGAAAAACTTTACAACAGATGGTGCCTTGTGACCCGGATGGAGAAAAAGGAAACTCAAAGAACTGCATCTCGAAACTTCAAGCTCAAAGATCTCAACGAAGCTGACTGAGTTCCAGACTGAATCTTCTGAATCCAGATTGAAAACTTCAAGCTCCAAAAAGATCTCAAAGACTGATTTTTTTCCAGACGGAATCTTTCTCTACAAATGAAAGACTCGGTGAGTTTCACTCCATTAAAAGAACCAATGCAGACCAGTACAAATGTTTTCCTCTGCGCCGTTCAGAGAAGAAGTTAACAAACAGCTGTAGAGTTTGGTTAACTAAAGATAAGCCTCTAAAAAAGTTTTTCTTTTAGAGATGAAATTTACCCCCTGTTGTTGGCAGGGAAGATTAACAGTTACATGTTAATATTGTGTGTATGCTCTTGCTAGAGAAGACCTATCTGTAAGCTAGAGAATTAGCTTTAGAATTAGATTTAGCTTCTTGTGCTAATAAGATTGTACCCTATGTTTGCAAGACAGTAGAGAGAAGTTTTTTTAGTGTTTGTTTGTGGTAACAAAAAAATTCACAAAATGTTTAGGAAAAGTACTAGACAGATTACACCTTTTTGGACAGATAGTGAATTCAAGTCTTTGTTATCAGAGCACATGGACTCCATCGTGACTAAGCCAGTCAGATTGAATTTAACCAAGAAATTTGGCATTGATCCAGAGAAAGTGTGGTCAATTGAAGATTGCAAGAAAGTGTTGAGTGCATGTATCAGGAAGAAAAATCTGAAAGGCATCATCGGTTGTCACCGAGAATTTAGCTTATCCATTGCACAAGAACAAGCGCAGTGTATTGCTAAGTTGAAAGAACAGATCAAACAATTGCAGACTCAGGTGTCCTGTCTCAAGACAAACGTGGGCCATAACAAAGCCTCAACCAAATGTGATTTAGAAGACCAACAGTCAGAGGAAAGCTATCCTGATTTACAGTCTTTTGATAGTATAGAGGACAATGTCAATACAGATGTAAATGCAGTTGAAGTGTGCGTAGCTAGACAAAAGCCTCAGGGAAAAGGTGTTGATACAGTTCCATTTGCAACCCCCATATTGCAGCCACAAGCAATCAAAACATCTTTAGGTCCTAAAGAGATTGAGAGAATTGCTGAAAGTTTGCCATCAGTGCAAAGAAATTTTTCTGAGTTTAGAAGAGCATTGATCAGCAAAATGCGGCTCTATGATATGACTCTAGCTGAAGTCACCCAGCTAATATCACAGATCTTGACTGAGTCAGAATTCAATGATTTTGAAAGTGCTGTAAATAATTCTGAACTGCAACAGGCCAGTAAAGATGAATTGAGAGAGGAAGTTGTTAAAGTGTTAAAAAACATTGTTGGACCGAAGGTGGACTGGTCAAAGCTCACTAATTGTGTACAGAAGGAGGATGAAACTGTTTGTGAGTACACAGAAAGATTTTGCCAGACCGCTGCCGCTTACAGCGGAATTGCCGACACTTCAGAGAAAGTGTTAGGTCATAATGGTCCTCTAGTTCGTGCATGGTCCGATGGTCTTTTGTCAGAACATAGAAATGCATTGCCTTTCTTAGATCTTACATGGTCAAATAGAACCCTGCAAGACAACTTGGACAGTTTAGCTATTTGGGAAAGAGACTTTGATGTCAAGGCAAGAGTAAAAATTGCAGCAGCATCCTTTAAGGTTAACTCAGAGAAGCCAAAGAAACGCAAAAGTCCTAGAGAAGCCAGTTGTTCTTACTGTGGCAAGCACGGACATTTTGGAAAAGAATGTCGAAAAAATAAAAATAACTTAAGACAAGTTAACAATGTTATGCAGCTCTTGCTACATTTGTTTGCTACTTTGAAGCAACCCCTCCCCTCGTCACTGGACTCGTGGGTAAGCTTTTTGAGGTGTTAACAATTTGGGCTGTGATTGCTTAATCTCCCCAGTAACTTACAACAAAGATGAAAGACTTATTTTTTTTTGTTTAATAGAACAAAAGGAAAGTGACTGTCACAGCCTTTGTTTGGGGGACATTCAGAAAACTCACAGCCATAAATGTTACACTGCAGAACACTACAATCAGACCTCCATGCTCTATATGATGTCTATTAAGACTGATGTTTCACTGGAGAATGAAAATGTGCCAATTTTCTCACACACTGTACAGTGTGTGCACAACACAGGGACAGAATAGGACACGGTTCAGTGAGGGCCCTGGAAAGAACTGACGCAACAGGCGTCGGGGGCCAATCCAGGGTGAAGACACTACCTCATAGGCCTTTCCTCATTTAGTCCATCCTTACCTCACTGGTCCATAGGTGTCAAATCAATTAAGAAATAGGGAAAGAATGAAACGACAACAGTACACTCTGAAAACGATAGAACCATTGTGTTTAAACTGCTACAACCGTAGTGTTTTGAAGAAATACTGCTCTCTGTTTTTCTGTTTTCTGTCTTACAGTGTGCAGATAAAACTTGATGGCTTTTTCAAGATCCATATGCAGCGACCGTCTCATCTGCGTATGAAGCCCCAACCTCAAGAAGACAACCAGACCCACTGCTGAACGAACTATCACAAAAGAAAATGAAAAATACACAACGCAGAAAATTCACGGACCCTAAATTGCATGTTTGTTTCTGTGTCAGCATGCAATTACAGATGAACAACACAGAGCAAGTTATATGTGCCTGTAACTTTTTCAAGTTACAAGAATGAACTTTTAAGTGTACTTTGATAAAAGTTAGACTTAAAACCACTATACGATCAAATGACTTATGGAAGGATGAAGTCTATGCATGAATATTGCTGTTCTGCTGTTTCTTTGTTTTCTTGTGTTACTCGAATGTGTTGATGTCTTCGCAAGCAGAAACCTGGTGTAAAGCATCACCTCAGATTTCCATGAACAAGCCTCATGAGGGACGAGTCATCAGAGCGACTCTACGTGGGAAATGGACGCTACAGGAAACAGACTTCACAGCTATTCAGGCGCCATGGACTTTCAAGAATTCCACTCTTATGCTACATGGTTTTCTGTGTAATCATGTAGTTTATATGACATTTTACACCCTGCGTCGCAGGTGTCAACAGTTATGGTTTTGAGAAGAACTATGACACTCATGTAAATCAAGGACACAACACAGAATAAGTTACACGTGCCTGTAATTTACACAAGTTACAAGAATTAACTTTTAAGTGTATAAATTTGTATTTTTGTGAGAGTTATTAGAACTCTCAAAGGGGGAAGTGTTGGATTACATTTTTATTAAAAGTTTAATTTAGTTTTTCCACTGCAATAGTATATAAACTGATAAAGTTTAGTAGACTGATTTCAGATGATTATTGAGTCTCCAGCAAAGAGTCTCCTTTCCTGCCAGACTTGTTTTCTCTATTGTGTTTTAAATAAGTCAGATCACTTGATTCTCACCTTTCGGAGCCCAGACGTTGAGTCGTTAGGTTGATTGACTTTCACCTATTGTCTTTAATGGCTCTGGGATGGCTTTTGGAATTGGAGTTCCTGGCCAGTATCAGCATGTGAATAGTTATGCTGATTCAATTGGACTCAGAGTAGGGTGTGTTCCCACTTCATTTGCATGCTTTATTCAGAGTTCCCGCCTCTATGTAATCCCTCCCCCTTGGAATGTATATAGCTACAATGTATAATGTTTTAGACTGATCATGTTGGAAGTTTCTACAGCCGTGTACAGAGGAGTTCTCAATAAAGAATAACTTCCGTTGAACGCGATCC
This sequence comes from Scardinius erythrophthalmus, assembly GCF_964197995.2. Lineage (NCBI taxonomy): Eukaryota > Metazoa > Chordata > Actinopteri > Cypriniformes > Leuciscidae > Scardinius > Scardinius erythrophthalmus. Next base: position 60,782,392 of record NC_138222.1, on the reverse strand, counting down.
CAACTGTCTCCTGGTCTCTGCTTTGAAGAAAGAAAAACTTTACAACAGCACCATTCTCTCTGGTACATTGGATATTGTTGCACCTATGAGACTAAAAAAGGTCAGAGAGAAAATTAAAGCACCATGGTACAACAATACTACGCGTGTTCTAAAGAGAGAAACCCGTAATTTAGAGCGTAAATGGAAACAAACTAATTTAGAGGTCGTTAGAATCGCTTGGAAAGACAGTATGTCACGCTATAAAAAGGCCCTAAAAGCGGCCAGGGCTGAGCACCTCCGCAAACTAATAGAAAACAACCAAAACAATCCTAGGTTCTTATTTAACACCGTGGCTAGACTAACAAATAAACAGATGTCTCCTGAACAAAATATCCCGTTACAGTTTAGTAGTAATGATTTCATGATTTTTTTCACTGAGAAAATAGAAAACATCAGATCCACAATTGTAAACGTTCAATCCTCAATCGCGCCTTATAATTCAGCCTCGATTATCACCCCGCAAGAACAATTACAGTGCTTTACAACTATAGAACAAAAAGAGTTAAATAAACTTATCATTTCCTCTAAAACAACAACATGTTTATTAGATCCCATACCAACTAAACTATTGAAAGAAGTGTTACCTATAGTGGAAGAGCCTCTCCTCAATATTATTAACTCATCTTTAACTTTAGGTCATGTTCCAAGAACATTTAAATTGGCAGTTATAAAACCTCTCATTAAGAAACCACAATTAGACCCAAATAACCTAGCAAATTATAGACCCATTTCAAATCTTCCTTTTATGTCCAAAATATTAGAAAAAGTTGTGTCTGCCCAACTGGGCTCTTTCTTGCAAGTAAATGACATCTATGAAAAGTTTCAGTCTGGGTTCAGGCCGCACCATAGCACTGAAACTGCGCTTGTTAAAATCACAAATGATTTACTCTTAGCTTCTGACCAAGGCTGTATCTCAATACTAGTTTTACTTGATCTTAGTGCTGCGTTCGATACTATAGATCACATAATACTCTTAGATCGACTACAAAACTATACCGGTGTTCAAGGACAAGCATTAAGCTGGTTCAGATCATACCTATCTGACCGCTACCATTTTGTCTATTTAAACGGAGAAAAATCGATCATAACTCCAGTAAACTATGGAGTGCCACAGGGATCTGTGTTAGGCCCTCTATTATTCTCAATATATATGCTGCCACTTGGAAATATTATAAGGAAACATGGAATTAGTTTCCATTGTTATGCTGATGACACTCAACTATATATTTCATCACGGCCGGATGAAAACGCTAAATTATCCAAATTGACAGAGTGTGTTAAAGATATAAAAGATTGGATGACGCGCAATTTTCTTTTATTAAATCCAGATAAGACAGAGGTACTAATCATCGGTTCAAAAAACCACCCACAAAACCTCTCACAATACAACTTTAACATCGTAGGGTGTCCTGTTACTTTATCCTCTACAGTAAAAGACCTGGGTGTTATATTAGATTGTAACTTGTCTTTTGAAAATCATATTTCATATGTTACAAGAACAGCCTTTTTCCACCTTAGAAACATTGCTAAGTTACGTAATATGCTATCAGTTTCTGATGCAGAAAAGTTAGTTCATGCATTCATGACCTCGAGACTAGATTACTGTAATGCTTTATTAGCTGGTTGTCCTGCATCCTCAATAAACAAGCTACAGTTAGTCCAAAATGCCGCCGCTAGAGTTCTTACTAGATCAAGAAAATTTGACCATATAACACCAATTTTATCATCACTACATTGGTTACCTATAAAGTTCCGTATTAATTACAAGGTATTGCTACTGACTTATAAAGCCCTAAACGGCTTAGCTCCAGTCTATTTAACAAATCTTCTATCGCCCTATAATCCATCGCGCTCTTTAAGATCACTAAATTCGAGGCTTTTGGTCATACCTAGGATATCCAGATCCACCAAAGGAGGGAGAGCATTTTCACATTTAGCTCCAAAACTCTGGAATAGTCTTCCTGATACTGTTCGTTGCTCAGACTCGCTCTCCCAGTTTAAAACTAGATTAAAGACGCATCTCTTCAGCCAGGCATTTATATAACATTTTTAATCTTACAGTTTAATCCGGTCTCTACTTCATAAACGCCAGAGGAGAACTGGCCCCCGACTGAGCCTGGGTTCTCCCAAGGTTTTTTTTCTCCATTAGGTCACCTGATGGAGTTTTTCGGTTCCTTGCCACTGTTGCCTTTGGCTTGCTCAGTTGGGGATACTTAATTTGATTAATCGATTCAACAGTGCTATTGATCAGCATTACCAAACGTGGATGTTTTACACCAGAAACAAACACTGATGTACTATTTTATTTAATACTGTGAAGCTGCTTTGATACAATCTGTATTGTGAAAAGCGCTATATAAATAAAGTTGACTTGACTTGACTTGACTTGATAAATCTTCCAAAATATTTCAGTAACAACTAAGCTAGAGAAAAATATATTGATTATCATGTTACTTCAAATGTTTCCATTCGTTATGATGATATGAAATGAGATAATAGTAAAAACATGAAGCCATTTGGTGCTTTTCAAACGCGATCGCGATCCAAATATGATACATTCAAACGCGATCGCGCTCAAATATAAAACATTATGGTTACCATATACATATCTACATTTGAGCAGATATCCACAAACACAGTAACAGTAAACACGGGTCTAAATATTATAATATTCACCATATATCTAGCAACAGTTCAACTGCAATGTGAAATTTATGCAACAATAACAAACTAATATGTAAGAATTTCTTACCTAACATCTTTCTTGTCTTCAAATCGCGTTCTTCTTCTTCTGAGGTAATTCCAATGTAAGCTCACGGCGCGTCTTTCAAACTCGACGAAAAGCAGAGACTTGTGAAGTGTTTTGGTGTTTTGTTTCTGAGGTAACGAGCGCGTTCGCGTTCCATGTGGAGATTTGCATGTTAATATCTTTTGCGCGAGTGGGCGTGTTCAAATCAAAAAAATAATTAGGAAGCGTTTGAGAAGCTGGACATCTTGTTGGTTTTATACAAATTACTTAAACAGAGAATATTTGTTTTCAGTTTGAATCCGATCATTTAAAAGTACACACTTAAATGTTTATAAAGGTATATGGCTCATAAATGTGTGACAAGTATTCGCTGAGTTTTGTTTCAGTTTATAGACGTGCTCAAGAAAAAAAAGTTCACCACGACGGAAGAGGCAGAATGCACACCCTGTTTATTTTCTTTATTTTACAAAAGCACCATGTTTTGATTTGATTGTAAGTGGACACCTACAAAAGTAAAAATATCACAGATTCTTTTTTTATATTTCTTTTTTCTGTATGACCATAAATGACGGAGTAATTTAAGTTTATAGTGCTACAATGTGAAGAAAATACATCAGAGGGTTAATGAATGAGCACTGTGCCAATGTTCGTCCGACTGTACTGTACTGTACTGTATTTTATTTTTTATTTTTCTAAACTGTTTTAATTATTCTTATTTATTTTTATTATTTTAATTTCTTCTATGTAAAGCACTTTGAATTGCCATTGTGTATGAAATGTGCTATATAAATAAACTTGCCTTGCCTTGCCTTGCCTTGGCGGAGTCTGCTCTGCCGTCACTGTCCGGTGTAGCCTCCCCCTTCGGACTGGAGCCACCCCAGTGACATTCCATATGTTGCACTGCCCCTTCGGCCAGTCCATATGTGTATTCTCCACATGTTACCTCCCTTCGGGCAGGATGTGGCTCCGCAGCGTACTTTCCCCAAGAAAGGCACGCTTTCCCAGTGTTATCCAAAGAGTTCCTCTGTGTGGGGTGTGACACCATCACATTAATTTAAGTGTTCCTTTGAAACAGTAACTCTTATGGTTGTTCAGAACGTATTACATTGGTTACATATAATCTTTATGTATGATGAATGATACTCGTATGTATTCCTGTGTAATATACTTAGTTTCCACTGTGTATTTTGGTAAGAATGGGGGATTTCTCATAAGGCCTCGGCCACCCTCAATTCCTATCAAGGCGTGTCCAAGCTTACTTATCGTACTTATCTTACTCACCTCACTCCTTGTGAGCAGGATGTGGCTTCCGCAGCGTCCCTTCCTTCCATGTACAGGGAGCGCTTTCCCAGTGGTCCTGTAGGAACAGCAGTGACTTCCCTGGCCTAAAGCCTTGTCCCTTCTCCGCCTTAATTCGCGGGGGGATCAGGAGGCTTCTGTCTATGCACTGGAAGGTGGCAGTACTAGTGGCACTTTCTAAAGATCCCCATTCAGTCGACGTCGACTACGTCTGACGTTCTCGACTGAAAGGGAACGTCCTGGTTGCGTTTGCAACCCACGGAGGACGTAGTCCCCTCGCCACTACTGCTGGAGCAGCGCTGACTCCAGGGGCCACTCGGCTCCTCAGCGAAAAAGCAACTGCAACCACTTCCGTGTTTATACCCGCGCTGCAGGGCGGAGCATGTAATCACACACGCCAATGTTGAATTGGCTTGATTAAATAGTAGTACGAAGTAGACAGGCTCCCTAAGCATGATCCCCATTCAGTCGACGTCGACTACGTCCACCATTCCCTCCTTCAGGGAACGGTGGGTTGCATACGCAACCAGGACATTTTCTATCTTTGATACACCAACATCCATGCACCAGACAGATATTACAGATGACCATGTATTCTTATTTTATATAGTTTTCTATATGTTAAAAAATGTTCATTCTTGCAAACCAACTCACTATGTCCTCCATTCATTTGCCAAGGCTTTGAGCCGGTCGTGAGAGTACGGCATAGTTGCACTGCATGTTGGGTAAAATTTTAATAAATATTACTCCTCTATATAGACATTTGACACAAACATATGAGAATCTATCGATATTTCTTCAAATCTGCTCACTTTTGAACTAAAAGCCCTGAGAGATGTTGTTTTGTCAACCGTCTTCATGAAGACCATACAGGAGTTTTTTTTTTTTTTTTTTCTGAATGTGAGTGGCTGACAGTCATAATAAATTTTAAAGGTATCGACTTTCAGAGGTATTGATTTTCATTTTCATAACTCCTGACACAAATTAGGACATCACTGCCGGTATAAGATTTTCAGAATAAAATAGGTCAAATACTGAAGCTTGAGTCTAAGATCAATTTATGATGTATAGTTTTTCGAAATAATAAAAATCCTTTACATTATAACTTTGAACTAATATAAACAAAGAATGCGTCAATGTGCCGTTATCCTCATGAAGTTTAAGAGATTAAACAATAAAAATAAAACACAAATTAGTATGTAGTGACATTCATTAAAAGCAATATACAAACATCAAGCCAAAATTAATTTATTGGGGCCCGAGCACCGATGGTGTGAGGACCCTCTTGGAATTGCTCTGTTTATTATTATTATTATTAGGGCCCGAGCACCGATGGTGTGAGGACCCTCTTGGAATTGCTCTGTTTATTAGGGCCCAAGCCCTGAAAGGGCGAAGGCCCTATTGTTTCCGGTAGGATTATTAGGGCCCAAGCCCTGAAAGGGCGAAGGCCCTATTGTTTTCGGTAGGATTATTATTATTATTATTATTATTATTATTATTATTTTGTCAACCTTTCGGCCACTTTTGGGGCCCTTAACATGCTCGAAAACTCTTGAAACTTTGCACACAGGTCAGAACCCGCGGCCATCAGGGCCGGGCTGAGGCTGGTACCCGGGCGTGGCAGGGGGGCTCAACAGCGCCCCCTGGAACGGGATCCGAACACGTGTCCATAAATCAAACACGCTTGCATGTAATAATATGAAACTCGGTACACATATAGATCTCATCGGGCCGAACAACTTTCGTGCTCTAAGTTTTACGCCAGCCCAACAGGAAGTCGGCTATTTAGGGTTGTTTGGAAACGCATGCTGTGGAATTTAATGTACTCCTCCTAGGGAATTCATCGATTCGCCTCCAAACTCGGTGTGCATGAAGTCAAGACATTGAGGATGCTAAATTGCGGACGGATTTTTGATATCTCGAACGGTTTGGCCGTGGCGAGGAAACGAATTTATGGCGAAAAAATGAAACAGGAAGTGTGTTATAACTTCTGCATACATTAACTGATCTTGATGAAACTTCAGCAGTGTGTTCGTTGTAAGAGGCCGATCGCACAGATGTGACTATTGTGAGTCAAAGCGCAACCAACAGGCAGCAGGAAGTACATCACTATTAAAATGCTTTGAAATCACTGTCTTATTTTTACCAGATTTGCTTCAAACTTTATGTGTACAATGTAGACACACGGCAGATGTAAACCTGTGAAAGGATTATTGATATCTTAGATACTGTTGCCGTGGCAACGCATCAAACTTTAATATTCTTTTTTTATGCTTTTGAGACTCTTAACATACTTGAAATTGCATGAAACTCGACAGACACATCACATTTATTATCCAGTAGACATGTGCAAAGTTTCAGAAACGGGCGTGGTGAGGGGCTCAGTAGCGCCACCTTTAGTCATAAGTAGGGGGGTTAGTTTTATCAACAGCAACAAAACTTGGTATGTGTATTGTTCTCATCAAGACGGACAACTTTCTAATTTACATGAACCATCTCCGACCAACAGGAAGAGAGATATTTTGGTTTGAATGTGGATTTTCTGAAGAATTTTCTCTCCCTCTCTCTGTGTCTGTGTGTGTGTGAGGGGAGGGGGGATTTGACTATTGCTTTTATATTGTTAATCAAGGTTTCAGGGGCTTTTGGGGTCCTTAACGTGCTCAAAAACTCTTGAAACTTTGCACACAGGTCAGAACCCACGGCCATCAGGGCCGGGCTGAAGCTGGTACCCGGGCGTGGCTGGGGGGCTCAACAGCGCCCCCTTGAACGGGGTTCTAAAACTTAATCCATATATCAAACACGCTCGCATGAATTAATATGAAACTCGGTACACATATAGATCTCATCGGGCCGAAAAACTTTACCCCGGTCAAGTTTTACGCCAGCCCAACAGGAAGTCGGCTATTATGGGTTGTTTGGAAAACGCTTGCTGTGGAATGTGAAATACTCCTCCTAGAAAATTCACCGTGTCCCCTTCAAACTCGGTGTGCATGTAGTCAAGACTTTGAGGATGCTAAATTGCGGACGGATTTTTGATATCTCGAACGGTTTGGCTGTGGCGAGGAATCGAATTTATGGCGAGAAAAGAGAAACACGGAAGTGGAATAACTTCTGCATACATTAACTGATCTTGATGAAACTTCAGCAGTGTGTTCGTGGTAAGAGGCCGATCAGATGGATGTAGCTATTGTGAGTCAAAGTTATAGCGCCACCAACTGGCAGCAGGAAGTGTGTCACTTTCAACATGCTTTTGACAAAAGTGGGGGGGTTAGTTTTAACTACAGTAAAGAAAAAATAGTTTGTATATTGTTCTCATCAAGCCGGACAACTTTCTAATTTACATTCAATAGCTCTGGCCATCAGGAAGTCAGATATTTTGGTCTGAATGTGAATTTTTTTGCAAAATCAGCCTCTGAATTTTTAGCCACTCCTCTTAAACTATTTATTTTATTCGTACCAAACTTTTTCAACATGATGAAACTACATTAAATATGCTAAATTGTGAATGGATAATAAATATCTCACACGGTTTTGCTATGGCGAGGGATTAAATAATGTCCAAAAAGGAAACACTAAAATCTTCTAAAAATGTAATTATATACCATTTATTTCTATATAAAAGTATACAAATATCACAACTAAACCCATTTTATTCTGTTTTTGCAATTCAAGAAGAATGAAAAAGTTAAAACAGGCTATTTAGTGCTATTTGGTTCAACAAAAAAGCAAACATAGGGCTATACTGCCCTCTTGTGTCCAAAAGGACATCAAAATAGTATATAAAACTTTTTACCAAGTAGGCCAATATTGTATTTAAATATACATTTATTAGGTATGTGTCTGAGGATATTTTCCCACCGGTTAATCGACGTGTGACACGAGTGGGTGCTTTTAAATCGCTAATATAATAGTGTAAGAAAAATAATGATAATGTTGCACACACAAATCACACACATGTGGGAAAGAATGATGCTTTTAAACAACACTAAACCGCCATTAGGTGTCGCCAGGCATCCATCTTAATAAGCGAGTCATTGATTCATTCGTTCAAACGATTTGTTCGAATGAGTCGATCATGATTAAGACAGATGTTTATGGATTGATCATTCAATCTTTGAGTCAACCGATTCGTTAAAAATGCTGAATCGTTCAGTTATGAGAAAACACGTGATGCGTGATGGTTCTGCCGTGATCTTTGTTTAACTATTTTCGCTGCTGAAACAGAACAAAAACAGTCAACATTGCATCTAAAATGTAAGTGACTTAATTGTAACTGTTTATTAACCTGTTGTATGAAATCTAGGGGTGGGAGAAAAAATTTATTCTTAGATGCATCGCGATGCGGACGTGGACGATTCTGAATCGATTCACAAATGTCAAAAAATCGATTCTCTAAAAAAATATTTTTCTTATAACGTAATATTGACGGAAGGCAAAAGGCGGAACTCTAAGCGGACGTGCGTGCAGTCTGTGGCGCGCACATAACAGAGAAGTTTCTTCTGCTCACCAAGGCTGCATTTATTTGATTAAAAATACAAACAAAAACAGTAATATTGTAAAATATTATTCCAATTTAAAACAGCTGCTTTCTATTTTAATATATTTTAAACTATTATTTATTCCTGTGATCAAAGCTGAGTTTTCAGCATCATTACTCCAGTCGTCACTGTCACATGATCCTTCAGAAATTATTCTAATATGATGATTGATACTCAAGAAACATTCATTATTATTTTAAATGTCGAAAACAGTTGTGTACAGTCTTTGATGAATAGAAAGTTCAAAAGAACAGCATTTATCTGAAATCTAAAGCTTTTGTAACGTTAAACACTACCGCTCAAAAGTTTTGGGTTAGTAATAATTAAAATTTTATTTTTTGGGGAAATAAATAAAATAAATCAGTACTTTTATTTATGAAGGATGAGTTAAACTGATCAACAGTTACAGTAAAGACATTTATAATGTTAAAAATATATATATTTGAAATATATGCTGTTCTTTTGAACTTTACATTCATCAAAGCATTTTGAAAAAAAAAAAAAATCTGTACACAACTGTTTTCAACATTGAAAATAATAATGAATATTTATTGAGCATCAATCATCATATTAGTATGATTTCTGAAGGATCATGTGACACTGAAGACTGGAGTAATGATGCTGAAAACTCAACTTTGATCACAGAAATGAATTACTATGTAAAATATTTAAAAATTGAAAACAGCTGTTTTAAATTGGAATAATATTTCACAATATTACTGTTTTTGTTTGTATTTTTAATCAATAAATGCAGCCTTGGTGAGCAGAAGAGACTTCTCCTAAAAACATTAAAAATCTTACTGACCCCAAACTTTTGAACAATAATATATATATATATATATATATATATATATATTTACATATATATGTATGTGTGTGTATGTATGTATGTATATATATATATATATATATATATATATATATAGCTGCGAGCAGCGATGGAGGGCCAAAGCCGGCGGTACCGCCACCCCGGTGCCTTTAGGTAACTAAAGGCACCGGGGTTGCGGTGCCACCGGCTTGGGCCCGTTATCGCTGCTCGCAGCTATATTTATATATATATTTTATTATTATTATTATTATTATTATTATTATTATTTTTCTGTCAACCTTTCGGGCACATTTGGGGCCTTTAACATGCTCGAAAACTCTTGAAATTTTGCACACAGGTCAGAACCCGCGGCCATCAGGGCCGGGCTGAAGCTGGTACCCGGGCGTGGCAGGGGGGCTCAACAGTGCCCCCTTGAACAGGGTTCGAAAACTTGGTCCATAAATCAGACACGCTTGCATGTAATAATATGAAACTCAATACACATATAGATCTCATCGGGCCAAACAACTTTCGTACTTTTACTTTTTACGCCAGCCCAACAGGAAGTCGGCTATTATGGGTTGTTTGGAAACGCATGCTGTGGAATTTAATGTACTCCTCTTAGGGAATTCATCCATTCGCCTCCAAACTCAGTCAGCATGAAGTCAAGACATTGAGGATGCTAAATTGCAGACGGATTTTTGATATCTCGAACGGTTTGGCCGCGGCGAGGACACGAATTTATGGCGAATAATGGAAACAGGAAGTGTGTTATAACTTCTGCATACATTAACTGATCTTGATTAAACTTCAGCAGTGTGTTCGTTGTAAGAGGCCGATCACATGGATGTGACTATTGTGAGTCAAAGTTATAGCGCCACCAACTGGCAGCAGGAAGTGTGTCCCTTTCAAAATGTTTTGAAATCACCCTCTTATGTTTACCCGATTTGCTTCAAACTTTATGTGTATAATGTAAACACACGGCAGATGTAGACCTGTGAAAGGATTTTTGATATCTTTAATACTGTTGCCATGGCAATGCTTCAAACTTTAATTTTCTTTTTTGATGCTTTTGAGACTCTTAACATACTTGAAATTGGATGAAACTCGACAGACACATCACAATTATTAGCCCGTAGACTTGAGCAAAAAGTTTCAGAAACAGGCGTGGTGAGGGGCTCAGTAGCGCCACCTTTAGTCATAAGTGGGGGGGTTAGTTTTATCAACAGCAACAAAACTTGGTATGTGTATTGTTCTCATCAAGACGGACAACTTTCTAATTTACATTAACGATCTCCGACCAACAGGAAGAGAGATATTTTGGTTTGAATGTGGATTTTCTGAAGAATTTTCTCTCCCTCTCTCTGTGTCTCTGTGTGTGTGAGGGGAGGGGGGATTTGACTATTGCTTTTACATTGTTAATCAAGGTTTCAGGGGCTTTTGGGGTCCTAAACGTGCTCAAAAACTCTTGAAACTTTGCACACAAGTCAGAACCCTCTGCCATCAGGGACGGGCTGAAGCTGGTACCCGGGCGTGGCAGAGGGGCTCAACAGCGCCCCCTTGAATGGTGTCCCAAAACTTGGTCCATAGATCAAACACGCTTGCATGAATTAATATGAAACTCGGTACACATATAGATCTCATCGGGCTGAACAACTTTCCCCCGGTCAAGTTTTACCCCAGCCCAACAGGAAGTCGGCTATTATGGGTTGTTTGGAAAACGCTTGCTGTGGAATGCGAAGTACTCCTCCTAGAGAATTCATCCAATCCCCACCAAACTCGGTGTGCATGAAGTCAAGACATTGAGGATTCTAAATTGCGGACGGATTTTTGATATCTCGAACAGTTTGGCCGTGGCGAGGAAACAAATTTATGGCGAGAAAAGAGAAACACGAAGTGGAATAACTTATGCATACATTAACTGATCTTGATGAAACTTCAGCAGTGTGTTCGTGGTAAGAGGCCGATCAGATGGATGTAACTATTGTGAGTCAAAGTTATAGCGCCACCAACTGGCAGCAGGAAGTGTGTCACTTTCAACATGCTTTTGACAAAAGTGGGCAGGTTAGTTTTAACTACAGTAAAAAAAAATAGTTTGTATATTGTACTCATCAAGCCGGACAACTTTCTAATTTACATTCATTAGCCACGGCCATCTGGAAGTCAGATATTTTGGTCTGAATGTGGATTTTTTGGATATTTCAGACTCTGAGTTTTTAGTTACTCCTCCTTATACATAGGGCTATACTGCCCTCTTGTGTTCAAAATCAGGTAGGCCTATTGTATCTATATAAAAATATACTAGGTAATATGTGACTTTGAGAATATTTTACCACCGATTAATCAACGTGTGACACCACTGGGGGCTTTTGAATCGCCAACTTAAAAACGAAAGTAAAATATGTTCGTCCGCGCTGACATTGATAGTGGTTGAGCAAGCATTTCAAATGAATTCCTATGGAAGTAGGAATTAACTGAAAAACATTCCTCGCTCGTTCCTCGCCGTGGACGCGCACCGTTATGAATGCCCGTGCAGCCGTGAGCATTTTAGTTTAATTTTAAAATTAGCGCCTTTCAGGGGGTGGATTGCTTGAAATTATTTTACAAAAGCACAATGTTGTGTTTTATTGCAACTGTACACAAATATAAGTTAACACTTTGCAGTTTGAATGTCGTCCTGTATAATGACGGAGTATGTTTTTATGTGTCCACTGTTCAAACGCACCCACGCCACACACACACACACACACACACACACGGTTTACTATCTTTGTGGGGACTCTCCATAGCCTTAATTTTTTTTATACTGCATAAACTGTATATGCTATCTCCTCACACTAACCCTACCCCTAAACCTACCTATCACAGAAAACTTTCTGCATTTTTACATTTCCAAAAAAACTCATTCTGTATGATTTATAAGCTTGTTTACCCATGGGGACCTCTAGTTAGGTCCCCACTGTGACACGAGTCCCCATGAGTCTGTATGCATTCAGGTTGAAGTCCCCACCGGGATAGAAAAACATGAACACACACACACACATTCCAGCATTGTAATCTTGACATCGCAGCCTGTTCATTATGGCCTTCATAAAATATAATAATAAAATAGTCAACCTAACATATAACAATTACACTGCTCTAAATAGTCAGTAGTACAATTCATACATTCACAGTAAGCACCGCTCCACTGTGGTGTTTCCAAGCACATTTTTGCGCTTGTGAAGAGGATTATTTTTTCCATCGATATTGGAACACAAGTGAAGAACAAAGCCTATAATAAAGAATAGTTTAGCATCCAAATACATCGCAAATGTTGAAACATTTTGATTTGTGTATCATAAAATCAGAATAAGGTAAGTCAAGCAATATTTTTGGTCTTTTATATATATATATATATATATATATATATATATATATATATATATATATATATATATATATATAAATATAGCTGCGAGGGGCGATGAAGGGCCAAAGCCGGCGGTACTGCCACCCCGGTGCCTTTAGGTAACTAAAGGCACCGGGGTTGCGGTGCCACCGGCTTGGGCCCGTAATCGCTGCTCGCAGCTATATTTAGGGCCCGAGCACCGATGGTGTGAGGACCCTCTTGGAATTGCTCTGTTTATTATTAGGGGTTCAAGCACGAAGTGCTGAAACCCTATTGTAATTGTACTGATTTTTATTATTATTATTAGGGGTTCAAGCACGAAGTGCTGAAACCCTATTGTATTTGTGCTGATTTTTATTAGGGGTTCAAGCACGAAGTGCTGAAACCCTATTGTAATTGTACTGATTTTTATTAGGGGTTCAAGCACGAAGTGCTTAAACCCTATTGTAATTGTGCTGATTTTTATTAGGGGTTCAAGCACGAAGTGCTGAACACCTATTGTAATTGTACTGATTTTTATTAGGGGTTCAAGCACGAAGTGCTGAAACCCTATTGTAATTGTGCTGATTTTTATTATTATTATTAGGGGTTCAAGCACGAAGTGCTGAAACCCTATTGTAATTGTACTGATTTTTATTATTATTATTATTATTATTATTCTGCCGTAAAACGCATCGTGCAGCCCAAACCGTAAGGGCTAGAGCATTGAAACTTTGCCAGATGGTAGTACAAAAATCGAGGAGAGGTTCAGAGATTATGACCCCGATTGGCCCATAGGTGGCGCTATAGCAACCAAAAGCGCGAAACTGCTCATAACTCCTAGACCGTATGTCGCAGACTCAAGTGTCTTATATCATTGGAAAGCTGGACGCCTGACGAACAAAACGTATATCTCCGATTTCATTTCCGTCATGATAGATTTTCCGCCATTTTGAATTTTGTCGAAAATCTACTTTTGCGAACTAGTCCCTGGTTTTTTGCCCGATCGGAGCCAAACCAGTGCAGAAATGTTCTCTGGAGTCTGAAGATCAATAATTATCGAAAAAATGTTGAAATTTCGATTCATGGACGCTAGGGGGCGCAAAATAATCGTTGTGGGAGGAGCCTATTTTACTAAAATGGCTATAACTTAAAAAGTAAATAAGATAGCTTCACCAATCTCGGTACACATGTGTATGGGTTCATTCTGGGGTCACAGTAAAAAAATCGCGACGATTGAACACTAGGTGGCGCTATAACATGAAAAAAACATGAAAAGGGCTATAACCACCTGACCGTTAGTCCGATTGACTGGGAAATTGGTATGCAGTGTCTTGGTCCAAGGTGCCATGTATGTCTATGAGGACATTGGCGTATCTCAAAAAACATGGCCGCCATTGGCCAATGAAGTTGAGCACCTATTAGACAAGGTTAACGGAGGCCGATCGGAACGAAACTCGATGGGCATGTTCGACTCATGGCCCTAGAGGTCTGTAAGAATTTTGAAAGAAATCGGCCACTAGTTGGCGCTAACGAGTTTTTTGGCTCTGTAATCACGTGGTGTTACACTTATCGTCACAAAAAGCATATCATTTGATATATCTGCTCATGCTGAACAACTTTGCCTCAAGAACCATTTCTGTCAATCAAACCGTTCATTAAATATTCATGAATATGTTAAAAACCTACTTTTGCGAACTAGTCCTAGGTTTTTTGCCCGATCGGAACCAGACCAGTCTAGGACAATTCTCTGGACTCTCTAGATCAATAATTATCAAAAAAAAGTTGAACTTTTGCATTTGGATGGCTGTAATAGGATCATTTATAAAATGGGCATGGAAAAATACATTAAAAAGCCTATAAATCCTAAATAAAAACCCAGAACTTCACAAAAATTGGTGAACTTATGTGACATAACATCATTAACAAGCATGCAAAATTTCATGGAGATCGGACGATAGGTGGCGCTATAACTGTTAAAAATCTTTAAAACCATATATTTCCTATGGTAAACTGCCTGTATTGACTGTAAATGGTCTTTTCCATCTCTGAATATATAATTTTCATATCATAATGTTCAAAACTAGTGCAATACAATTCTCTGGACTCACTAGATCAATAATTGTCAGAAAAAGTTGAACTACTTCATTTGGATACCTATAATAGCTTCACTTCAAAATCTGGCCTTTACCAAGTGTCCCCGAAAGCCTATATCTCTTTAATCAATGCTCAGACCTTCTTAAAAACAAGTCAGAACGTGTGAAATATCACTCTGAACAAGCATGAAAATTTTCAGACAGATCGGACAAAATTTGCCTCTATAACAGTTAAAAAGGTGAAAATGATATGAATTAATGGCATGTTAAGCCAATAAGTGGTATTTTACTGCCCCCTGCTGTTTAAAATAGTCATTTTCTCATATTGGTATTGGTATCAGCCATGGTAAATCATGATAAATTATGGTGTGTGTGTGTGTGTGTGTGTGTGTGTGTGTGTGTGTGTGTGTGTGTGTGTGTGTGTGTGTGTGTGTGTGTGTGTGTGTGGTACAAATATAACAAAGGTTTTATTTTCCAACATGAAAACAAACATAACAGAGTGCTAGTGCACAAACAATAACCGACAATGATAATGGATGAGAGGGGAACTTAAATACACAGATCAAGACAAGGACAACAGGTGACGGTTATGATGATGAGGAGCAGGTGATGATGAGGAGGGTGATGAGGAGCAGGTGCAGGTGATGACGACAGATGGTGAATGTGATGAAGACAGAAGGTGAATGTGATGAAGGTGAATGTGACACCAATATCACTGAAACATTTGTGTGTGTGTGTGTGTGTGTGTGTGTGTGTGTGTGTGTGTGTGTGTGTGTGTGTGTGTGTGTGTGTGTGTGAGTGTGTGTGTAGCATTATTGTGTGTAGCATATGTAGCAAGTATGCATTATTGAGTTAACATGGAAACACTGGTTTGCTTTAGTGCAGAAAACTGGTCAAAATCATGAGGTTTAAAGTGAAAGTGAGCCAATAAGTGGTCTTCTACTGCCCTCTGCTGGCCATTCTACTTAATTAAATTTTTCCACATGTGCTTGCATTTATACTTGAATACACACTAAAAATCACTTATATAGCAATAACTATTATAACATAATCATATTTTGTCAGTGTTAATCACTTTATTTGCACTGACACTTCAAATAATTGCTAGTAATGTGGTAAATCATGGTAAATCATGGTTAACTATGCTGTGTGTGTGTGTGTGTGTGTGTGTGTGTGTGTGTGTGTGTGTGTGTGTGTGTGTGTAAGCATGCATTGAGTTAACATGGATAAACTGGTTTGCTTTAGTGCAGAAAACTGGTTTAAAGTGAAAGTGAGCCAATAAGTGGTCTTCTACTGCCCTCTGCTGGCCATTCTACTTATTAATGAAATATTTCAACATGTGCTTGCATTCATACTTGAATACACACTAAAAAAATCACTTATATAGCAATAACTATTATAACACAATCATATTTTGTCAGTGTTAACCACTTTATTTGCACTGACACTTCAAATAATTGCTAGTAATGTGATAAATCAGGCTAGAAACATGGTAAATCAAAGTAAATAATCCTAGATTGTCGTTTATCTCCTGGTAAATAATACTAGAACGTGGTATATCATGGTAAATCATGGTTAACTATGCTGTGTGTGTGTGTGTGTGTGTGTGTGTGTGTGTGTGTGTGTGTGTGTGTGTGTGTGTGTGTGTGTGTGTGTGTGTGTGTGTGTGTGTGTGTGTGTAAGTATGCATTGAGTTAACATGGAAAAACTGGTTTGCTTTAGTGCAGAAAACTGGTTTAAAGTGAAAGTGAGCCAATAAGTGGTCTTCTACTGCCCTCTGCTGGCCATTCTACTTAATAATGAAATATTTTACATGTGCTTTTGCATTCATACTTGGACACACACTAAAAATCACGTATATAACTAACTATTATAACACAATAATATTTTGTCAGTGTTCATCACCTCATTTGCACTGACACTTCACATATTTGCTAGTAATGTGGTTAATCATGCTAGAAACATTGTAAATCATAGTAAATAATACTGAAATGAGGTGTATCAAGGTAAATCATGCTAGAATCCTAATAAATCATTCTGGAACATGGTATATGATAGTAAATCATGCTAGAATCATATTAAATAATTCTAGAATGTGGCAAATCGTTGTGGGAGGAGCCTATTTTACTCAAATGGCTATAACTCAAGAAGTAAATGAGATATCTTCACCAAACTCAGTACACATGTGTATGGGTTCAATTTGAGGTCACAGTAAACAATTCTATGGAGATCGGAGCATAGGTGGCGCTATAACTGTTAAAAAGCTTTAAAACCATATATATCCCATGGCAAATTGCCTGTATTGGCTGTAAATGGTCTTTTCCATCTATTATGTCAGTGGTTACATGCTTGCTAAATAAATCTTAATAACTTTTGATGCTTTTGTGCTTAAATGCCTTAAAGGCCTTAACTGCTTGAACCCCGATAAATGCTGCTTGCAGCTTTAATTATTATTATTATTATTATTATTATTATTATTATTATTCCGCCGTAAAACGCATCGTGCAGCCCAAACCGTAAGAGCTGGAACTTTGAAACTTTGCCAGATGGTAGTACAAAAATCGAGGAAAGGTTCAGAGATTATGACCCCGATTGGCCCATAGGTGGCGCTATAACAACCAAAAGCGCGAAACTGCTCATAACTCCTAGACCGTATGTCGTAGACTCAAGTGTCTTATATCATTGGAAAACTGGACGCCTGCCAAACAAAACGTATATCTCCGATTTCATTTCCGCCATGATAGATTTTCCGCCATTTTGAATTTTGTCAAAAACCTACTTTTGCGAACTAGTCCCTGGTTTTTTACCCGATTGGAACCAAACCAGTGCAGAAATGTTCTCTGGAGACTGAATATCAATAATTATCGAAAAAAAGTTGAAATTTCGATTCACGGTCGCTAAGGGGCGCCAAAACGTACGTTGTGGGAGGGGCCTATTTTACTAAAATGGCTATAACTCCCGAAGTAAATGAGGTATCTTCACCAAACTTGGTACAGATGTGTATGAGTGCAATCTGGGGTCACAGTAAAAAAATCGCGACGATTGGCCTCATGGTGGCGCTATAACATGAAAAAAACATAAATCAGGCTATAACCACCTGACCGTTAGTCCGATTGACTTGAAAATTGGTATGCAGTGTCTTGGTCCAAGGTGCCATGTATGTTTATGAGGACATTGGCGTATCTCAAAAAACATGGCCGCCATCGGCCAATGAAGTTTGAGCACCTATTAGACAAGGTTAACGGAGGCCGATCAAAACGAAACTCAATGGGCATGTTCGGCTCATGGCCCTAGAGGTCTGTAAGAATTTTAAAAGAAATCGGCCACTAGTTGGCGCTAACGAGTTTTACGGCTCTGTAATCACGTGGTGTTACAAATATCTACACAATATGCATATCATTTGATAGATCTCCTCATCCTGATCAACTTTGCCTCAAGAACCATTGCTGTCAATCAAACTGTTCATTAATTATTTACGAATATGTTGAAAACCTACTTTTGCGAACTAGTCCTAGGATTTTTGCCCGATCGGAACCAGACCAGTCTAGGACAATTCTCTGGACTCTCTAGATCAATAATTATCAAAAAAAAGTTGAACTTTTGCATTTGGATGGCTGTAATAGGGTAATTTATAAAATGGGCGTGGCAAAATACACTCAAAAGCCTATAAATCATAAATGAAAACTCAGAACTTCACAAAAGTTGGTGAGCATATGTGACATACCATCATTAACAAGCATGCACAATTTTATGGAGATCAGACCAAAGGTGGCGCTATAACAGTTAAAAGGCTTTTAAACCATATGTTTCCTATGGTAAACTGCCTGTATTGGCTGTAAATGGTCTTTTCCATCTCTGATCATATAATTTTCATATCATAATGTTCAAAACTAGTGCAATACAATTCTCTGGACTCACTAGATCAATAATTGTCAGAAAAAGTTGAACTACTTCATTTGGATAGCTATAATAGGTTCACTTCAAAATCTGGCCTTTACCAAGTGTCCCCGAAAGCCTATATCTCTTTAATCAATGCTCAGACCTTCTTAAAAACAAGTCAGAACGTGTGAAATATCACCCTGAACAAGGATGAAAAATTTCAGACAGATCGGACAAAATTTGCCTCTATAACAGTTAAAAAGGTGAAAATGATATGAATTAATGGCATGTTAAGCCAATAAGTGGTATTTTACTGCCCCCTGCTGTTTAAAATAGTCATTTTGTCATATTGGTATTGGTATTAGCCATAGTAAATCATGATAAACTATGGTAAATCATGCTACAATGTGTTATATCATGTTAAATCATGCTAGAACATGGTCTTTCCCATCTATGATGTCAATGATTGAAAAAACAACAACAACAACATTTGCCTGTGTGTGTGTGTGTGTGTGTGTGTGTGTGTGTGTGTGTGTGTGTGTGTGTGTGTGTGTGTGTGTGTGTGTGTGTGTGTGTGTGTGTGTGTGTGTGTGTGGTACAAATATAACAGATTTTATTTTCCAACATGAAAACAAACATAACAGAGTGCTAGTGCACAAACAATAACCTACAATGATAATGGGTGAGAGGGGAACTTAAATACACAGATCAAGACAAGGACAACAGGTGACGGTTATGATGATGAGGAGCAGGTGATGATGATGATGAGGGTGATGAGGAGCAGGTGCAGGTGATGACGACAGATGGTGAATGTGATGAAGACAGAAGGTGAATATGATGAAGGTGAATGTGACACTAATATCACTGAAACATTTGTGTGTGTGTGTGTGTGTGTGTGTGTGTGTGTGTGTGTGTGTGTGTGTGTGTGTGTGTGTGTGTGTGTGTGTGTGTGTGTGTGTGTGTGTGTGTGTGTGTGTGTGTGTGTGTAAAATGCATTATGGAGTTAAAATGGAAAAACTGGTTTGTTTTAGTGCAGAAAAATGGTGAAAATCAAGAAGTTTAAAGTGAAAGTGTGCCAATATGTGGTCTTCTACTGCTCTCTGCTGGCCATTCTACTTATTAATGAAGTCTACTCACATGCTTTTACATTCATTAGACACTAAAAATCACTTATATAACAATAAGACACTAAAAAATCACTTATATAACAATTACTATTGTAGCACAATCATGCTAGAATCATAATAAATAATACTAGAATGTGGTAAATTGTTGTGGGAGGAGCCTATTTTACTAAAATGGCTATAAGTCAAGAAGTAAATGAGATATCTTCACCAAACTCAGTACACATGTGTATGGGTTCAATTTGAGGTCACAGTAAACAATTTTATGGAGATCGGACCATAGGTGGCGCTATAACTGTTAAAAAGCTTTAAAACCATATATTTCCTATGGTACATTGCCTGTATTGGCTGTAAATGGTCTTTTTCATCTATTATGTCAGTGGTTAGATGCTTGCTAAATAAAACTAATAACTTTTGATGCTTTTGTGCTTAAAGGCCTTAAAGGCCTTAACTGCTTGAACCCCGATAAATGCTGCTTGCAGCTTTAATTAGGGGTTCAAGCACGAAGTGCTGAAACCCTATTGTAATTGTGCTGATTTTTATTATTATTATTATTATTATTATTCTGCCGTAAAACGCATCGTGCAGCCCAAACCGTAAGAGCTGGAACTTTGAAACTTTGACAGATGGTAGTACAAAAATCGAGGAAAGGTTCAGAGATTATGACCCCGATTGGCCCATAGGTGGCGCTATAACAACCAAAAGCGCGAAACTGCTCATAACTCCTAGACCGTATGGCGTAGACTCAAGTGTCTTATATCATTGGAAAGCTGGACGCCTGACGAACAAAACGTATATCTCCGATTTCATTTCCGCCATGATAGATTTTCCGCCATTTTGAATTTTGTCAAAAATCTACTTTTGCGAACTAGTCCCTGGTTTTTTGCCCGATTGGAACCAAACTAGTGCAGAAATGTTCTCTGGAGACTGAATATCAATAATTATCGAAAAAAAGTGGAAATTTCGATTCACGGTCGCTAAGGGGCGCCAAAACGTACGTTGTGGGAGGGGCCTATTTTACTAAAATGGCTATAACTCCCGATGTAAATGAGGTATCTTCACCAAACTTGGTACACATGTGTATGAGCTTACTCTGGGGTCACAGTAAAAAAATCGCGACGATTGGCCTCATGGTGGCGCTATAAAATGAAAAAAACATAAAACAGGCTATAACCACCTGACCGTTAGTCCGATTGACTTGAAAATTGGTATGCAGTGTCTTGGTCCAAGGTGCCATGTATGTGTATGAGGACATTGGCGTATCTCAAAAAACATGGCCGCCATCGGCCAACGAAGTTTGAGCACCTATTAGACAAGGTTAACGGAGGCCGATCGGAACGAAACTCAATGGGCATGTTCGGCTCATGGCCCTAAAGGTCTGTAAGAATTTTGAAAGAAATCGGCCACTAGTTGGCGCTAACGAGTTTTACGGCTCTGTAATCACGTGGTGTTACAAATATCCACACAATATGCATATCATTTGATAGATCTCCTCATCCTGAACAACTTTGCCTCAAGAACCATTGCTGTCAATCAAACTGTTCATTAATTATTCATTAATATGTTAAAAACCTACTTTTGCGAACTAGTCCTAGGTTTTTTGCCCGATCGGAACCAGACCAGTGTAGGACAATTCTCTGGACTCTCTAGATCAATAATTATCAAAAAAAAGTTGAACTTTTGCATTTGGATGGCTGTAATAGGGTCATTTATAAAACGGGCGTGTCAAAATACATTAAAAAGCCTATAAATCCTAAATAAAAACTCAGAACTTCACAAAAATTGGTCAGCATATGTGACATAACATCATTAACAAGCATGAAAAATTCTATGGAGATCGGACGATAGTTGGCGCTATAACTGTTAAAACGCTTTAAAACCATATATTTCCTATGGTAAATTGCCTGTATTTGCTGTAAATGATGTCTTCTATCTTTTATCATATAATGTTCATATCATAATGTTCAAAACCAGTGCAGCACAATTCTCTGAACTCTCTAGATCAATAATTATCAGAAAAAAAGTTTAACTTCTTCAAAAGGTGATTTTATATGAATATAATGACATATTAAGCCAATAAGTGGTATTTTACTGCCCCCTGCTGTCATTTCATCATACTACTCCCTAATATTGTTATAAAATTCATATTTAGACTTTTTAAAATCATTATTTTAACATTTACAATCACATTTTGTCAAAACTCATCTATTGAGTATTACTATTGACAATTGTGTTACACTGAGATATGGAAATGGACGAAAGTAAATGAATGAAATGAAACGAAAGTATAACGGCATTTAAGCCACGCCCCCGAATACAAATCCATTCATAACTCGAAAACGGAAAGTCGTTGCGCGCTCAAATTTTGATGGTGAGGACCTCTCCGGGCTCTTGATCGAAACGTGTCGTCGCGGGCCTCGGGAGCGCGCCCCCCGCGCATCGCGAATCCGCGGGACCCCCGATTTTGAACGGCCATTACTCCCGACCCAGACCACCCCGAACATTGTGTGAGAGCTCGTTGGAAAGGGCGCGTCCTTGGCTAGCTTCGATTCAAATGTGGTGTTATTTGCCCTGGGCATTCCAGAGATAATAGCCCGAACAGATATGCCTTATAACAGTCATAACTCCCAGCCCCAATCGCCCAAAAACACATTGATGGTCTCATTCAACAGGGCTCCTCAAGCACTATCTATGCTCTGAGTTTCAGAATTTTTCGCCTTTTGGTTCCTGAGATATAAGTAAAAAAACAAATTCCCATTCATTCAAACACTTCAACTGTAAAATGTAAGCTATAATACCACTGTTGTCCACTAGAGGGAGCAGCAGGATTACGCATGATCTTTTAATTCGCTTCAGTATTGGAAATAAACAAATGCTTTAAGAAGCAATCTTTTTTATTATGATGTTTTTTTTATTATTATGATATTTGTATATATTTTATTTTTTTTATTATGATTATGAACAGTTTGATTGACATTAGTGATTCTTGAGGCAAAGTTGTTCAAGATGAGGAGATGAAGATATTTTCACAATATCACATCCTAAAAACATTGAAAACATATTTGTCTTTGTGTGTGTGTGTGTGTGTGTGTGTGTGGGTTTGTGTGTGTGTCTGTGTGTGTGTAAGCATGCTTAATGGAAAGAACATGAAGAAACTGCTTTGTTTTACTGGTGGATAAAAAAGTCTTTCAAATGAAAGTGAGTCAATTAGTGGTCTTCTACTGCCCTCTGCAGGACATTCTACTTAAAATATTTTCATCTGTGCTTTTGCATTAGTTTTTGGACTATATCAAATTACTTGCATGAAAATCACCTATTATAACACAGTCATGTTTTGTCAAAGTTTATCACTTCATTTTTACTGAGCTCTCAGTTTGAACAATTCTGCCTCTCAGTGATTAATTTGAAATCTGAAAATGGTGTTATACAGAGGAGATTTGCAATTATCATTTTGTTACCTATCTTTTATTTTAAATATCTCCATCTACAACAAAATGTGTGTGCATGTGTGTGTTCAAGCATGGTTAGTGTATTAAGTATTATTGTTTAAGTATTATTGTTTTCATTTACATTTTAACCACCAGAAGAAGAACACTCATTGGTTCATTCTGCTCACTAAAATATTATTTTTAATTTTTTTTTCCATTTGAAATATTGTTTAAACTTAATAAAATCATTAAAATAACATTTCAAATCATATTTTGTCTGTTTATAAATCCCACAGACTCACACTGGCTGCAATACTAATGTTTTTGTAAAACACAGACCTGATAGTCTAATCTGTGTGTATTGTGCATATATTATTGATATTATTACTATTGCAAATCATGTTATTGTAACTCATATCTTAATAGAATATTATTTGTAATTTTAATTCTTTATTTCTTAAGTGTTTTTTTTTATGATTACTACAGATATTATCACCAAAGATATCAACTACACCTTCACTTTTAGTATTGACACGCTGCACACACAGCACAATCACACACTCACTAATGCATTCAAATAAATGTAATCTTACTGTGCTACTTTATTTGTACATGATTAGAATGAACAGAAATCTAAGAATATTTTTCTTCTTTTGTTAAAGCCATTTCAGACTCCAAGTAAGCATTATATTACTAATCATCTATTTTAAAGGTGCCATACAATTGAAAACTGTATTTATCTTGGCATAGTTGAATGATAAGAGTTCTGGACATGGAACTGACATACCGTGAGCCTCAAACACCATTGTTTCCTCCTTCTTGTGTAAATCTCCTGTTTGCAAAAGACCGCTGAAAAATGACTGAATCCCACCATAACACCGACTGTGACGTTGGAGTCAGGATCATTAATATTTATACCCCCCAAATTTGCATTTTCCAGTCCATGTTCTAGGCCAGGCAGTGTTAATGTGGACCTGCACAGCCGAATCATCAGAAGATCTGCAGGTATTGTGAAGAAGCAAGCAAGGACAATAGTGAAAATGGCAGATCATGGATATAAATGTTATGTCTGAGGCTGTGCTGTGGATTTGAGAACTTTTCATTCCCTTCCCACAAAACTGTCAACAGGCATGGTTGATGTTTACAACAGGATACCTCACCATTTTAATTCAAAGCTGTTAGTTTGCTCTTAACGGAGGCCGATCAGAACGAAACTCGATGGGCATGTTCGACTCGTGGCCCTAGAGGTCTGTAAGAATTTTGAAAAATCAGCCACTAGTTGACGCTAACAGGTTTTACGGCTATGTAATCACGTGATGCATATCATTTGATAGATCTCCTCATACTGAACAACTTTGCCTCAAGAACTACTGCTGTCAATCAATTTGTTCATTAAATACTTGCTATTATGTTAAAAACCTACTTTTGCGAACTAGTCCTAGGTTTTTCGCCCGATCGGAAATATACCAGTGCAGTACAATTCTCTGGAAGCTCTAGATTATTAATTATATAAAAAACTTTAACTTTACCCATTGGGTAGCCATAACAGGATCATTTAGAAAATGGGTATGGCAAAAAACACTCAAAAGCCTGTAAATCCTAAACAAAAACTCAGACAACTCACTAAACTGCCTTATGTGCTTAAAGACCCTAAATGCTTGAACCCCGCTAAATGCTGCTTGCAGCTTTAATTATTATTATTATTATTATTATTCCGCCGTAAAACGCATCGTGCAGCCCAAACCGTAAGAGCTGGAACTTTGAAACTTTGCCAGATGGTAGTACAAAAATCGAGGAAAGGTTCAGAGATTATGACCCCGATTGGCCCATAGGTGGCGCTATAACAACCAAAAGCGCGAAACTGCTCATAACTCCTAGACCGTATGTCGTAGACTCAAGTGTCTTATATCATTGGAAAGCTGGACGCCTGACGAACAAAACGTATATCTCCGATTTCATTTGCGCCATGATAGATTTTCCGCCATTTTGAATTTTGTCAAAAACCTACTTTTGCGAACTAGTCCCTGGTTTTTCACCCAATTGGAACCAAACCAGTGCAGAAATGTTCTCTGGAGACTGAATATCAATAATTATCGAAAAAAAGTTGAAATTTCGATTCACGGTCGCTAAGGGGCGCCAAAACGTGCGTTGTGGGAGGGGCCTATTTTACTAAAATGGCTATAACTCCCGAAGTAAATGAGGTATCTTCACCAAACTTGGTACACATGTGTATGAGTTCAATCTGGGGTCACATTAAAAAAATCGCGACGATTGGCCTCATGGTGGCGCTATAACATGAAAAAAACATAAATCAGGCTATAACCACCTGACCGTTAGTCCGATTGACTTGAAAATTGGTATGCAGTGTCTTGGTCCAAGGTGCCATGTATGTGTATGAGGACATTGGCGTATCTCAAAAAACATGGCCGCCATCGGCCAATGAAGTTTGAGCACCTATTAGACAAGGTTAACGGAGGCCGATCGGAACAAAACTCAATAGGCATGTTCGGCTTATGGCCCTAGAGGTCTGTAAGAATTTTGAAAGAAATCGGCCACTAGTTGGCGCTAACGAGTTTTACGGCTCTGTAATCACGTGGTGTTACAAATATCCACACAATATGCATATCATTTGATAGATCTCCTCATCCTGAACAACTTTGCCTAAAGAACCATTGCTGTCAATCAAACTATTCATTAATTATTTACGAATATGTTAAAAACCTACTTTTGCGAACTAGTCCTAGGTTTTTTGCCCGATCGGAACCAGACCAGTCTAGGACAATTCTCTGGACTCTCTAGATCAATAATTATCGAAAAAAAGTTGAACTTTTGCATTTGGATGGCTGTAATAGGGTAATTTATAAAATGGGCGTGGCAAAATACACTCAAAAGCCTATAAATCATAAATGAAAACTCAGAACTTCACAAAAATTGGTCAGCATATGTGACATATCATCATTAACAAGCATGCAAAATTTTATAGAGGTCGGACCAAAGGTGGCGCTATAACAGTTAAAAGGCTTTTAAACCATATGTTTCCTATGGTAAACTGCCTGTATTGGCTGTAAATGGTCTTTTCCATCTCTGATCATATAATTTTCATATCATAATGTTCAAAACTAGTGCAATACAATTCTCTGGACTCACTAGATCAATAATTGTCAGAAAAAGTTGAACTACTTCATTTGGATAGCTATAATAGGTTTACTTCAAAATGTGGCCTTTACCAAGTGTCCCCGAAAGCCTATATCTCTTTAATCAATGCTCAGACCTTCTTAAAAACAAGTCAGAACGTGTGAAATATCACCCTGAACAAGGATGAAAAATTTCAGACAGATCGGACAAAATTTGCCTCTATAACAGTTAAAAAGGTGAAAATGATATGAATTAATGGCATGTTAAGCCAATAAGTGGTATTTTATTTCCTCCTGCTGTTTAAAATAGTAATTTTGTCATATTGGTATTGGTATCAGCCATAGTAAATCATGATAAACTATGGTAAATCATGCTAGAATGTGTTATATCATGTTAAATCATGCTAGAACATGGTCTTTCCCATCTATGATGTCAATGATTGAAAAAACAACAACAACAACAACATTTGCCTGTGTGTGTGTGGTACAAATATAACAGATTTTATTTTCCAACATGAAAACAAACATAACAGAGTGCTAGTGCACAAACAATAACCTACAATGATAATGGGTGAGAGGGGAACTTAAATACACAGATCAAGACAAGGACAACAGGTGACGGTTATGATGATGAGGAGCAGGTGATGATGATGATGAGGGTGATGAGGAGCAGGTGCAGGTGATGACGACAGATGGTGAATGTGATGAAGACAGAAGGTGAATATGATGAAGGTGAATGTGACACTAATATCACTGAAACATTTGTGTGTGTGTGTGTGTGTGTGTGTGTGTGTGTGTGTGTGTGTGTGTGTGTGTGTGTGTGTGTAAAATGCATTATGGAGTTAAAATGGAAAAACTGGTTTGTTTTAGTGCAGAAAAATGGTGAAAATCAAGAAGTTTAAAGTGAAAGTGTGCCAATATGTGGTCTTCTACTGCTCTCTGCTGGCCATTCTACTTATTAATGAAGTCTACTCACATGCTTTTACATTCATTAGACACTAAAAATCACTTATATAACAATAAGACACTAAAAAATCACTTATATAACAATTACTATTGTAGCACAATCATGCTAGAATCATAATAAATAATACTAGAATGTGGTAAATTGTTGTGGGAGGAGCCTATTTTACTAAAATGGCTATAAGTCAAGAAGTAAATGAGATATCTTCACCAAACTCAGTACACATGTGTATGGGTTCAATTTGAGGTCACAGTAAACAATTTTATGGAGATCGGACCATAGGTGGCGCTATAACTGTTAAAAAGCTTTAAAACCATATATTTCCTATGGTACATTGCCTGTATTGGCTGTAAATGGTCTTTTTCATCTATTATGTCAGTGGTTAGATGCTTGCTAAATAAAACTAATAACTTTTGATGCTTTTGTGCTTAAAGGCCTTAAAGGCCTTAACTGCTTGAACCCCGATAAATGCTGCTTGCAGCTTTAATTATTATTATTATTCTTCTGCCGTAAAACGCATCGTGCAGCCCAAACCGTAAGGGCTGGAGACTTGAAACTTTGCCAGATGGTAGTACAAAAATCGAGGAGAGGTTCAGAGATTATGACCCCGATTGGCCCATAGGTGGCGCTATAACAACCAAAAGCGCGAAACTGCTCATAACTCCTAGACCGTATGTCGTAGACTCAAGTGTCTTATATCATTGGAAAGCTGGAAACGTGATGAACAAAACGTATATCTCCGATTTCATTTCCGGTATGGAAATTTTTCCGCCATTTTGAATTTTGTCAAAAAACTACTTTTGCTAATTAGTCCTAGGATTTTTGTCCGATCGGAACCAAACCAGTGCAGAAATGTTCTATGGAGTCTGACGATTAATAATTATCAAAAAAAATTCGAAATTTCGATTCATGGTCGCTAGGGGGCATAAAATAAACATTGTGGGAGGAGCCTATTTTACTAAAATGGCTATAACTCAAAAAGTAAATGAGATAGCTTAACCAAACTCGGTACACATGTGTATGGGTTCAGTCTGGGGTCACAGTAAAAAAATCGCGACGATTGAACAATAGGTGGCGCTATAACATGGAAAAAACATGAAAAGGGCTATAACCACCTGACCGTTAGTCCGATTGACTTGAAAATTGGTATGCAGTGTCTTGGCCCAAGGTGCCATATATGTCTATGAGGAAATTGGCGTATCTCAAAAAACATGGCCGCCATTGGCCAATGAAGTTGAGCACCTATTAGACAAGGTTAACGGAGGCCGATCGGAACGAAACTCGATGGGCATGTTCATCTCATGGCCCTAGAGGTCTGTAAGAATTTTGAAAGAAATCGGCCACTAGTTGGCGCTAACGAGTTTTATGGCTCTGTAATCACGTGGTGTTACACTCATCCACACAATATGCATATCATTTGATAGATCTGCTCATGCTGAACAACTTTGCCTCAAGAACCATTGCTGTCAATCAAACCGTTCATTAAATATTCGCGAACATGTTAAAAACCTACTTTTGCGAACTAGTCCTAGGTTTTTCGCCCGATCGGAACCAGACCAGTCTAGGACAATTCTCTGGACTCTCTAGATCAATAATTATCGAAAAAAAGTTGAACTTTTGCATTTGGATGGCTGTAATAGGGTCATTTATAAAATGGGCGTGGCAAAATACATTAAAAATCCTATAAATCCTAAATGAAAACTCAGAACTTCACAAAAATTGGTGAGCATATGTGACATAACATCATTAACAAGCATGCCAAATTTTATGGAGATCGGACCAAAGGTGGCGCTATAACTGTTAAAAAGCTTTAAAACCATATATTTCCTATGGTACATTGCCTGTATTGGCTGTAAATGGTGTTTTCCATCTATTATGTCAGTGGTTAAATGCTTGCTAAATAAAACATAATAACTTTTGATGCTTTTGTGCTTAAAAACCCTTAAAGGCCTTAATAGCTTGAACCCCGATAAATGCTGCTTGCAGCTTTAATTATTATTATTATTATTATTATTATTATTCCGCCGTAAAACGCATCGTGCAGCCCAAACCGTAAGAGCTGGAACTTTGAAACTTTGCCAGATGGTAGTACAAAAATCGAGGAAAGGTTCAGAGATTATGACCCCGATTGGCCCATAGGTGGCGCTATAACAACCAAAAGCGCGAAACTGCTCATAACTCCTAGACCGTATGTCGTAGACTCAAGTGTCTTATATCATTGGAAAGCTGGACGCCTGACGAACAAAACGTATATCTCCGATTTCATTTCCGCCATGATAGATTTTCCGCCATTTTGAATTTTGTCAAAAACCTACTTTTGCGAACTAGTCCCTGGTTTTTCACCCAATTGGAACCAAACCAGTGCAGAAATGTTCTCTGGAGACTGAATATCAATAATTATCGAAAAAAAGTTGAAATTTCGATTCACGGTCGCTAAGGGGCGCCAAAACGTACGTTGTGGGAGGGGCCTATTTTATTAAAATGGCTATAACTCCCGAAGTAAATGAGGTATCTTCACCAAACTTGGTACACATGTGTATGAGTTCAATCTGGGGTCACAGTAAAAAAATCGCGACGATTGGCCTCATGGTGGCGCTATAACATGAAAAAAACATAAATCAGGCTATAACCACCTGACCGTTAGTCCGATTGACTTGAAAATTGGTATGCAGTGTCTTGGTCCAAGGTGCCATGTATGTGTATGAGGACATTGGCGTATCTCAAAAAACATGGCCGCCATCGGCCAATGAAGTTTGAGCACCTATTAGACAAGGTTAATGGAGGCCGATCGAAACGAAACTCAATGGGCATGTTCGGCTCATGGCCCTAGAGGTCTGTAAGAATTTTAAAAGAAATCGGCCACTAGTTGGCGCTAACGAGTTTTACGGCTCTGTAATCACGTGGTGTTACAAATATCCACACAATATGCATATCATTTGATAGATCTCCTCATCCTAAACAACTTTGCCTCAAGAACCATTGCTGTCAATCAAACTGTTCATTAATTATTCATGAATATGTTAAAAACCTACTTTTGCGAACTAGTCCTAGGTTTTTTGCCCGATCGGAACCAGACCAGTCTAGGACAATTCTCTGGACTCTCTAGATCAATAATTATCAAAAAAAAGTTGAACTTTTGCATTTGGATGGCTGTAATAGGGTCATTTATAAAATGGGCGTGGCAAAATACACTAAAAACCCTATAAATCCTAAATGAAAACTCATAACTTCACAAAAGTTGGTGAGCATATGTGACATAACATCATTAACAAGCATGCAACATTTTATGGAGATCGGACCAAAGGTGGCGCTATAACAGTTAAAAGGCTTTTAAACCATATATTTCCTATGGCAAACTGCCTGTATTGGCTGTAAATGGTCTTTTCCATGTCTGATCATATAATTTTCATATCATAATGTTAAAAACTATCGCATAACCATTCTCTGGACTCACTAGAACAATAGTTGTCAGAAAAAGTTGAACTTCTTCATTTGGATAGCTATAATAGGTTCACTTCAAAATGTGGCCTTTACCAAGTGTCCCCGAAAGCCTATATCTCTTTAATCAATGCTCAGACCTTCTTAAAAACAAGTCAGAACGTGTGAAATATCACCCTGAACAAGGATGAAAAATTTCAGACAGATCGGACAAAATTTGCCTCTGTAACAGTTAAAAAGGTGAAAATGATATGAATTAATGGCATATTAAGCCAATAAGTGGTATTTTACTGCCCCCTGCTGTTTAAAATAGTCATTTTGTCATATTGTTCTATAATTTATATTTAGACTTTATAAAATCCCTATTTTAACATTTACAATTACATTTACTCAAAATCCATCTGTTAAAGTATTAGTATTGACAGTTTGATCACGTCATATATTTCAAATATCTGTATCTACCACATAATGTGTGTGTGTAGTCTTAGGTTTCTAAATAAATTCTGAATAATCTGATTAATAGCTTACAAAGACTTTGTGAAATGTTTATAGACCATTGAAATATATTTTCATAATGACATATCCCAATAGCATTGAAAAAACAACAACATTTGTCTTTGTGTGTGTGTGTGTGTGTGTGTGTGTGTGTGTGTGTGTGTGTGTGTGTGTGTGTGTGTGTGTGTGTGTGTGTGTGTGTGTGTGTGTGTGTGTGTGTGTGTGTGTGTAAACATGCATTATGGAGTTAAAATGGAAAAACTGGTTTGCTTTAGTACAGAAAAATGGTGAAAATCATGAAGTTTAAAGTGAAAGTGAGCCAATAACTGGTCTTCTACTGCCCTCTGCTGGCCATTCTACTTATTAATGAAGTCTACTCACATATGCTTTTGCATTCATTATACACTAAAAATCACTTATATAACAATAAGACACTAAAAAATCACTTATATAACAATTACTATTGTAGCACAATCATGCTAGAATCATAGTAAATAATACTAGAATGTGGTAAATTGTTGTGGGAGGAGCCTATTTTACTAAAATGGCTATAAGTCAAGAAGTAAATGAGATATCTTCACCAAACTCAGTACACATGTGTATGGGTTCAATTTGAGGTCACAGTAAGCAATTTTATGGAGATCGGACCATAGATGGCGCTATAACTGTTAAAAAAGCTTTAAAACCATATATTTCCTATGGTACATTGCCTGTATTGGCTGTAAATAGTCTTTTTCATCTATTATGTCAGTGGTTAGATGCTTGCTAAATAAAACTAATAACTTTTGATGCTTTTGTGCTTAAAGGCCTTAAAGGCCTTAACTGCTTGAACCCCGATAAATGCTGCTTGCAGCTTTAATTATTATTATTATTAGGGGTTCAAGCACGAAGTGCTGAAACCCTATTGTAATTGTGCTGATTTTTATTATTAGGGGTTCAAGCACGAAGTGCTGAAACCCTATTGTAATTGTGCTGATTTTTATTATTAGGGGTTCAAGCACGAAGTGCTGAAACCCTATTGTAATTGTGCTGATTTTTAGGGGTTCAAGCACGAAGTGCTGAAACCCTATTGTAATTGTACTGATTTTTATTATTATTATTAGGGGTTCAAGCACGAAGTGCTGAAACCCTATTGTAATTGTGCTGATTTTTATTATTATTATTATTATTATTATTATTATTATTCCGCCGTAAAACGCATCGTGCAGCCCAAACCGTAAGAGCTGGAACTTTGAAACTTTGCCAGATGGTAGTACAAAAATCGAGGAAAGGTTCAGAGATTATGACCCCGATTGGCCCATAGGTGGCGCTATAACAACCAAAAGCGCGAAACTGCTCATAACTCCTAGACCGTATGTCGTAGACTCAAGTGTCTTATATCATTGGAAAGCTGGACGCCTGACGAACAAAACGTATATCTCCGATTTCATTTCCGCCATGATAGATTTTCCGCCATTTTGAATTTTGTCAAAAACCTACTTTTGCGAACTAGTCCCTGGTTTTTTACCCGATTGGTACCAAACCAGTGCAGAAATGTTCTCTGGAGACTGAATATCAATAATTATCGAAAAAAAGTTGAAATTTCGATTCACGGTCGCTAAGGGGCGCCAAAACGTACGTTGTGGGAGGGGCCTATTTTATTAAAATGGCTATAACTCCCGAAGTAAATGAGGTATCTTCACCAAACTTGGTACACATGTGTATGAGTTCAATCTGGGGTCACAGTAAAAAAATCGCGACGATTGGCCTCATGGTGGCGCTATAACATGAAAAAAACATAAATCAGGCTATAACCACCTGACCGTTAGTCCGATTGACTTGAAAATTGGTATGCAGTGTCTTGGTCCAAGGTGCCATGTATGTGTATGAGGACATTGGCGTATCTCAAAAAACATGGCCGCCATCGGCCAATGAAGTTTGAGCACCTATTAGACAAGGTTAACGGAGGCCGATCGAAACGAAACTCAATGGGCATGTTCGGCTCATGGCCCTAGAGGTCTGTAAGAATTTTAAAAGAAATCGGCCACTAGTTGGCGCTAACGAGTTTTACGGCTCTGTAATCACGTGGTGTTACAAATATCCACACAATATGCATATCATTTGATAGATCTCCTCATCCTGAACAACTTTGCCTCAAGAACCATTGCTGTCAATCAAACTGTTCATTAATTATTCATGAATATGTTAAAAACCTACTTTTGTGAACTAGTCCTAGGTTTTTTGCCCGATCGCAACCAGACCAGTCTAGGACAATTCTCTGGACTCTCTAGATCAATAATTATCAAAAAAAAGTTGAACTTTTGCATTTGGATGGCTGTAATAGGGTCATTTATAAAATGGGCGTGGCAAAATACACTAAAAACCCTATAAATCCTAAATGAAAACTCATAACTTCACAAAAGTTGGTGAGCATATGTGACATAATATCATTAACAAGCATGCAACATTTTATGGAGATCGGACCAAAGGTGGCGCTATAACAGTTAAAAGGCTTTTAAACCATATATTTCCTATGGCAAACTGCCTGTATTGGCTGTAAATGGTCTTTTCCATGTCTGATCATATAATTTTCATATCATAATGTTAAAAACTATCGCATAACCATTCTCTGGACTCACTAGAACAATAGTTGTCAGAAAAAGTTGAACTTCTTCATTTGGATAGCTATAATAGGTTCACTTCAAAATGTGGCCTTTACCAAGTGTCCCCGAAAGCCTATATCTCTTTAATCAATGCTCAGACCTTCTTAAAAACAAGTCAGAACGTGTGAAATATCACCCTGAACAAGGATGAAAAATTTCAGACAGATCGGACAAAATTTGCCTCTATAACAGTTAAAAAGGTGAAAATGATATGAATTAATGGCATGTTAAGCCAATAAGTGGTATTTTACTGCCCCCTGCTGTTTAAAATAGTCATTTTGTCATATTGGTATTGGTATTAGCCATAGTAAATCATGATAAACTATGGTAAATCATGCTACAATGTGTTATATCATGTTAAATCATGCTAGAACATGGTCTTTCCCATCTATGATGTCAATGATTGAAAAAACAACAACAACAACATTTGCCTGTGTGTGTGTGTGTGTGTGTGTGTGTGTGTGTGTGTGTGTGTGTGGTACAAATATAACAGATTTTATTTTCCAACATGAAAACAAACATAACAGAGTGCTAGTGCACAAACAATAACCTACAATGATAATGGGTGAGAGGGGAACTTAAATACACAGATCAAGACAAGGACAACAGGTGACGGTTATGATGATGAGGAGCAGGTGATGATGATGATGAGGGTGATGAGGAGCAGGTGCAGGTGATGACGACAGATGGTGAATGTGATGAAGACAGAAGGTGAATATGATGAAGGTGAATGTGACACTAATATCACTGAAACATTTGTGTGTGTGTGTGTGTGTGTGTGTGTGTGTGTGTGTGTGTGTGTGTGTGTGTGTGTGTGTGTGTGCGTGTGTGTGTAAAATGCATTATGGAGTTAAAATGGAAAAACTGGTTTGTTTTAGTGCAGAAAAATGGTGAAAATCAAGAAGTTTAAAGTGAAAGTGTGCCAATATGTGGTCTTCTACTGCTCTCTGCTGGCCATTCTACTTATTAATGAAGTCTACTCACATATGCTTTTACATTCATTAGACACTAAAAATCACTTATATAACAATAGGACACTAAAAAATCACTTATATAACAATTACTATTGTAGCACAATCATGCTAGAATCATAATAAATAATACTAGAATGTGGTAAATTGTTGTGGGAGGAGCCTATTTTACTAAAATGGCTATAAGTCAAGAAGTAAATGAGATAGCTTCACCAAACTCAGTACACATGTGTATGGGTTCAATTTGAGGTCACAGTAAACAATTTTATGGAGATTGGACCATAGGTGGCGCTATAACTGTTAAAAAGCTTTAAAACCATATATTTCCTATGGTACATTGCCTGTATTGGCTGTAAATGGTCTTTTTCATCTATTATGTCAGAGGTTAGATGCTTGCTAAATAAAACTAATAACTTTCCATGCTTTTGTGCTTAAAGGCCTTAAAGGCCTAAACTGCTTGAACCCCGATAAATGCTGCTTGCAGCTTTAATTATTATTATTATTATTATTATTATTATTATTATTATTCTGCCGTAAAACTCATCGTGCAGCCCAAACCGTAAGAGCTGGAGCTTTGAAACTTTGCCAGATGGTAGTACAAAAATCGAGGAGAGGTTCAGAGAATATGACCCCAATTGGCCCATAGGTGGCGCTATAGCAACCAAAAGCGCAAAACTGCTCATAACTCCTAGACCGTATGACGTAGACTCAAGTGTCTTATATCACTGGAAAGCTGGATACCTGAAGGTCAAAACGTATATCTCCGATTTCATTTCCTGTATGCAAATTGTCCGCCATTTTGAATTTAGTTAAAAACCTACTTTTGCGAACTAGTCCTAGGTTTTTTGTCCAATTGGATCCAAAACAGTGCAGAAATGTTCTCTGGAGTCTGAATATCAATAATTATCGAAAAAAAGTCGAAATTTCGATTCCTGATCGCCAGGGGGTGATACATTAATGTTGTGGGAGGAGCCTATTTTACTAAAATGGCTATAACTCGAGAATGAAATTAGATATCTTCACCAAACTTGGTGCACATGTGTATGAGTTCAATCTGGGGTCACAGTAAAAAAATCGCGACGATTGATCACTAGGTGGCGCTATAACATGAAAAAAACATGAAAACGGCTATGACCACGTGACCGTTAGTCCGATTGACTTGAAAATTGGTATGCAGTGTCTTGGTCCAAGGTGCCATGTATGTCTATGAGGACATTGGCGTATCTCGAAAAACATGGCCGCCATCGACCAATGAATTTTGAGCACCTATTAGACAAGGTTAACGGAGGCCGATCGGAACGAAACTCGATGGGCATGTTCGACTCATGGCCCTAGAGGTCTGTAAGAGTTTTGAAAGAAATCGGCCACTAGTTGGCGCTAACGAGTTTTATGGCTCTGTAATCACGTGGTGTTACACTTATCGTCACAAAATGCATATCATCTGATAGATCTGCTCATGCTGAACAACTTTGCCTCAAGAACTAATGCTGTCAATTAAACCGTTTATTAAATATTCGTAATTATGTTAAAAACCTACTTTTGCAAACTAGTCCTAGGTTTTTCGCCCGATCGAAACCAGACCAGTCTAGGACAATTCTCTGGACACTCTAGATCAATAATTATCAAAAAAAGTTGAACTTTTGCATGTAGATGGCTGTAATAGGGTCATTTAGAAAAGGGGCGTGGCAAAAAAACACTAAAAAGCCTATAAATCCTAAATGAAAACTCAGAACTTCACAAAAATTGGTGAGCATATGTGACATAACATCATTAACAAGCATGCCAATTTTTATGGAGATCGGACAATAGGTGGCGCTATAACTGCTAAAAAGCTTTAAAACCATATATTTCCTATGGTATTTCCTGTAAATGGTCTTTTCCATCTACTATGTCAGTAGTTACATTCTTGCTAAATAAAACTTAATCACTTTTGATGCTTTTGTGCTTAAAGGCCTTAACTGCTTGAACCCCGATAAATGCTGCTTGCAGCTTTAATTATTATTATTATTATTATTTTCCCCTAAAACGCATCGTGCAGACCAAACCGTAAGAGCAGGAACCTTGAAACTTGGCCAAATGGTAGTCCTCAATTTGGGGAGAACTTATCAAAGTATGACCCCGATTGGCCCATAGGTGGCGCTATAGCAACCAAAAGCGCGAAACTGCTCATAACTCCTAGACCGTATGTCGTAGACTCAAGTGTCTTATATCATTGGAAAGCTGGACGCCTGTAGAATAAAATGTATATCTCCGATTTCATTTCCAATATGCAAATTTTTCCGCCATTTTGAATTTTGTCCAAAACCTACTTTTGCGAACTAGTCTGTGGTTTTTTGGCCGATCGGAACCAAACCAGTGCAGAAATGTTCTCTGGAGTCTGAATATCAATAATTATCGAAAAAAAGTTGAAATTTCGATTCATGGTTTCTAGGGGGCGCTAATTGATCGTTGTGGAAAAAGCCTATTTTACTAAAACGGCTATAACTCGAGAAGTAAATTAGATATCTTCACCAAACTTGGTACATATGTGTATGAGTTCAATTTGGGGTCACGGTAACAAAGTCACGACGATTGAATACTAGGTGGCGCTATAACATGAAAAAAACATGAAAAGGGCTATAACTACCTGACCGTTAGTCCGATTGACTTGAAAATTGGTATGCAGTGTCTTGGTCCAAGGTGCCATGTATGTCTATGAGGACATTGGTGTATCTCAAAAAACATGGCCGCCATCGGCCAATGAAGTTTGAGCACCTATTAGACAAGGTTAACGGAGGCCGATTGGAACAAAACTCGGTGGGCATGTTCGACTCATGGCCCTAGAGGTCTGTAAGAATTTTGAAAGAAATCGGCCACTAGTTGGCGCTAACGAGTTTTATGGCTCTGTAATCACGTGCTGTTACACTTATCATCACAAAATGCATATCATTTGATAGATCTGCTCATGCTGAACAACTTTGCCTCTAGAAACATTGCTGTCAATCAAACAGTTTATTAATTATTCACGAATATGTTAAAAACCTACTTTTGCGAACTAGTCCCTGGTTTTTCGCCCGATCGGAACCAGACCAGTCTAGGACAATTCTCTGGACTCTCTAGATCAATAATTATCAAAAAAAAGTTAAAATTTTGCTTTTGGTTGGCTAGAAGAGGATCATTTATAAAATAGGCGTGTCCAAATACACTCAAACGTCTATAAAGCCTAAATAAAAACTCAGAACTTCACAAAAATTGATGGGCATATGTGAAATAATATGCTAAAGAAGCATGGAAATTTTTATGGAGATCGGACCATAGGTGGCGCTATAACTGTTAAAAAGCTTTGAAAACCATATATTTCCTATGGTAAATTTCCTGTATTGGCTGTAAATGGACTTTTCCATCTATTATTTCAGTGGTTAAAAGCTTTCTAAATAAATCTTAATGTCTTAAATGCTTATGTGCTTAAAGGCCTTAAATGCTTGAACCCCGATAAATGCTGCTTGCAGCTTTAATTAGGGGTTCAAGCACGAAGTGCTGAAACCCTATTGTAATTGTACTGATTTTTATTATTAGGGGTTCAAGCACGAAGTGCTGAAACCCTATTGTAATTGTAAGGATTTTTATTATTAGGGGTTCAAGCACGAAGTGCTGAAACCCTATTGTAATTGTGCTGATTTTTATTATTAGGGGTTCAAGCACGAAGTGCTGAAACCCTATTGTAATTGTGCTGATTTTTATTATTATTATTATTATTATTATTATTATTCCGCCGTAAAACGCATCGTGCAGCCCAAACCGTAAGAGCTGGAACTTTGAAACTTTGACAGATGGTAGTACAAAAATCGAGGAAAGGTTCAGAGATTATGACCCCGATTGGCCCATAGGTGGCGCTATAACAACCAAAAGCGCGAAACTGCTCATAACTCCTAGACCGTATGTCGTAGACTCAAGTGTCTTATATCATTGCAAAGCTGGACGCCTGACGAACAAAACGTATATCTCCGATTTCATTTCCGCCATGATAGATTTTCCGCCATTTTGAATTTTGTCAAAAACCTACTTTTGCGAACTAGTCCCTGGTTTTTTACCCGATTGGAACCAAACCAGTGCAGAAATGTTCTCTGGAGACTGAATATCAATAATTATCGAAAAAAAGTGGAAATTTCGATTCACGGTCGCTAAGGGGCGCCAAAACGTACGTTGTGGGAGGGGCCTATTTTACTAAAATGGCTATAACTCCCGAAGTAAATGAGTTATCTTCACCAAACTTGGTACACATGTGTATGAGTTCAATCTGGGGTCACAGTAAAAAAATCGCGACGATTGGCCTCATGGTGGCGCTATAACATGAAAAAAACATAAATCAGGCTATAACCACCTGACCGTTAGTCCGATTGACTTGAAAATTGGTATGCAGTGTCTTGGTCCAAGGTGCCATGTATGTGTATGAGGACATTGGCGTATCTAAAAAAACATGGCCGCCATCGGCCAATGAAGTTTGAGCACCTATTAGACAAGGTTAACGGAGGCCGATCGGAACGAAACTCAATGGGCATGTTCGGCTTATGGCCCTAGAGGTCTGTAAGAATTTTGAAAGAAATCGGCCACTAGTTGGCGCTAACGAGTTTTACGGCTCTGTAATCACGTGGTGTTACAAATATCCACACAATATGCATATCATTTGATAGATCTCCTCATCCTGAACAACTTTGCCTCAAGAACCATTGCTGTCAATCAAACTGTTCATTAATTATTTACGAATATGTTAAAAACCTACTTTTGCGAACTAGTCCTAGGTTTTTTGCCCGATCGGAACCAGACCAGTCTAGGACAATTCTCTGGACTCTCTAGATCAATAATTATCGAAAAAAAGTTGAACTTTTGCATTTGGATGGCTGTAATAGGGTAATTTATAAAATGGGCGTGGCAAAATACACTCAAAAGCCTATAAATCATAAATGAAAACTCAGAACTTCACAAAAATTGGTCAGCGTATGTGACATACCATCATTAACAAGCATGCAAAATTTTATGGAGATCGGACCAAAGGTGGCGCTATAACAGTTAAAAGGCTTTTAAACCATATGTTTCCTATGGTAAACTGCCTGTATTGGCTGTAAATGGTCTTTTCCATCTCTGATCATATAATTTTCATATCATAATGTTCAAAACTAGTGCAATACAATTCTCTGGACTCACTAGATCAATAATTGTCAGAAAAAGTTGAACTACTTCATTTGGATAGCTATAATAGGTTCACTTCAAAATGTGGCCTTTACCAAGTGTCCCCGAAAGCCTATATCTCTTTAATGAATGTTCAAACCTTCTTAAAAACAAGTCAGAACATGTGAAATATCACTCTGAACATGCATGGAAATTTTCAGACAGATCGGACAAAATTTGCCTCTATAACAGTTAAAAAGGTGAAAATGATATGAATATAATGGTATATTAAGCCAATAAGTGGTATTTTACTGCCCCCTGCTGTTTAAAATAGTCATTTTGTCATATTGTTCTATAATTTATATTGAGACTTTATAAAATCCCTATTTTAACATTTACAATTACATTTAGTCAAAATCCATCTGTTAAAGTATTAGTATTGACAGTTTGATCACATCATATATATCAAATATCGGTATCTACAACATAACGTGTGTGTGTAGTCTTAGGTTTCTGAATAAATTCTGAATAATCTGATTAATAGCTTACAAAGACTTTGTGAAATGTTTATAGACCATTCAAATATATTTTCATAATGACATCCCAATAGCATTGAAAAAACAACAACATTTGTCTTTGTGTGTGTGTGTGTGTGTGTGTGTGTGTGTGTGTGTGTGTGTGTGTGTGTAAACATGCATTATGGAGTTAAAATGGAAAAACTGGTTTGCTTTAGTGCAGAAAAATGGTGAAAAACAAGAAGTTTAAAGTGAAAGTGTGCCAATATGTGGTCTTCTACTGCCCTCTGCTGGCCATTCTACTTATTAATGAAGTCTACTCACATATGCTTTTACATTTATTAGACACTAAAAATCACTTATATAACAATAAGACACTAAAAAATCACTTATATAACAATAACTATTGTAGCACAGTCGTGCTAGAATCATAGTAAATAATACTAGAATGTGGTAAATTGTTGTGGGAGGAGCCTATTTTACTAAAATGGCTATAAGTCAAGAAGTAAATGAGATATCTTCACCAAACTCAGTACACATGTGTATGTGTTCAATTTGAGGTCACAGTAAACAATTTTATGGAGACTGGACCATAGGTGGCGCTATAACAGTTAAAAAGCTTTAAAATCATATATTTCCTATGGTACATTGCCTGTAAATGGTCTTTTTCATCTATTATGTCAGTGGTTAGATGCTTGCTAAATAAAACTAATAACTTTTGATGCTTTTGTGCTTAAAGGCCTTAACTGCTTGA
Organism: Scardinius erythrophthalmus; assembly: GCF_964197995.2. NCBI lineage: Eukaryota > Metazoa > Chordata > Actinopteri > Cypriniformes > Leuciscidae > Scardinius > Scardinius erythrophthalmus. Next base: position 60,741,004 of record NC_138222.1, on the reverse strand, counting down.
ACCCCGATAAATGCTGCTTGCAGCTTTAATTATTATTATTATTATTATTCCGCCGTAAAACGCATCGTGCAGCCCAAACCGTAAGAGCTGGAACTTTGAAACTTTGACAGATGGTAGTACAAAAATCGAGGAAAGGTTCAGAGATTATGACCCCGATTGGCCCATAGGTGGCGCTATAACAACCAAAAGCGCGAAACTGCTCATAACTCCTAGACCGTATGTCGTAGACTCAAGTGTCTTATATCATTGGAAAGCTGGACGCCTGACGAACAAAACGTATATCTCCGATTTCATTTCCGCCATGATAGATTTTCCGCCATTTTGAATTTTGTCAAAAATCTACTTTTGCGAACTAGTCCCTGGTTTTTTTCCCGATTGGAACCAAACCAATGCAGAAATGTTCTCTGGAGACTGAATATCAATAATTATCGAAAAAAAGTGGAAATTTCGATTCACGGTCGCTAAGGGGCGCCAAAACGTACGTTGTGGGAGGGGCCTATTTTACTAAAATGGCTATAACTCCCGATGTAAATGAGGTATCTTCACCAAACTTGGTACACATGTGTATGAGCTTACTCTGGGGTCACAGTAAAAAAATCGCGACGATTGGCCTCATGGTGGCGCTATAAAATGAAAAAAACATAAAACAGGCTATAACCACCTGACCGTTAGTCCGATTGACTTGAAAATTGGTATGCAGTGTCTTGGTCCAAGGTGCCATGTATGTGTATGAGGACATTGGCGTATCTCAAAAAACATGGCCGCCATCGGCCAACGAAGTTTGAGCACCTATTAGACAAGGTTAACGGAGGCCGATCGGAACGAAACTCAATGGGCATGTTCGGCTCATGGCCCTAAAGGTCTGTAAGAGTTTTGAAAGAAATCAGCCACTAGTTGGCGCTAACGAGTTTTACGGCTCTGTAATCACGTGGTGTTACAAATATCCACACAATATGCATATCATTTGATAGATCTCCTCATCCTGAACAACTTTGCCTCAAGAACCATTGCTGTCAATCAAACTGTTCATTAATTATTCATTAATATGTTAAAAACCTACTTTTGCGAACTAGTCCTAGGTTTTTTGCCCGATCGGAACCAGACCAGTCTAGGACAATTCTCTGGACTCTCTAGATCAATAATTATCAAAAAAAAGTTGAACTTTTGCATTTGGATGGCTGTAATAGGGTAATTTATAAAATGGGCGTGTCAAAATACATTAAAAAGCCTATAAATCCTAAATAAAAACTCAGAACTTCACAAAAATTGGTCAGCATATGTGACATAACATCATTAACAAGCATGAAAAATTCTATGGAGATCGGACGATAGGTGGCGCTATAACTGTTAAAAAGCTTTAAAATCATATATTTCCTATGGTAAACTGCCTGTATTGGCTGTAAATGGTCTTTTCCATCTCCGATCATATAATTTTCATATCATAATGTTCAAAACTAGTGCAATACAATTCTCTGGACTCACTAGATCAATAATTGTCAGAAAAAGTTGAACTTCTTCATTTGGATAGCTATAATAGGTTCACTTCAAAATCTGGCCTTTACCAAGTGTCCCCGAAAGCCTATATCTCTTTATAATCAATGCTCAGACCTTCTTAAAAACAAGTCAGAACGTGTGAAATATCACCCTGAACAAGCATGAAAATTTTCAGACAGATCGGACAAAATTTGCCTCTATAACAGTTAAAAAGGTGAAAATGATATGAATTAATGGCATGTTAAGCCAATAAGTGGTATTTTACTGCCCCCTGCTGTTTAAAATAGTCATTTTCTCATATTGGTATTGGTATCAGCCATGGTAAATCATGATAAATGATGGTGTGTGTGTGTGTGTGTGTGTGTGTGTGTGTGTGTGTGTGTGTGTGTGTGTGTGTGTGTGTGTGTGTGTGGTACAAATATAACAAAGGTTTTATTTTCCAACATGAAAACAAACATAACAGAGTGCTAGTGCACAAACAATAACCGACAATGATAATGGATGAGAGGGGAACTTAAATACACAGATCAAGACAAGGACAACAGGTGACGGTTATGATGATGAGGAGCAGGTGATGATGAGGAGGGTGATGAGGAGCAGGTGCAGGTGATGACGACAGATGGTGAATGTGATGAAGACAGAAGGTGAATGTGATGAAGGTGAATGTGACACCAATTTCACTGAAACATTTGTGTGTGTGTGTGTGTGTGTGTGTGTGTGTGTGTGTGTAGCATTATTGTGTGTAGCATATGTAGCAAGTATGCATTATTGAGTTAACATGGAAACACTGGTTTGCTTTAGTGCAGAAAACTGGTCAAAATCATGAGGTTTAAAGTGAAAGTGAGCCAATAAGTGGTCTTCTAGTGCCCTCTGCTGGCCATTCTACTTAATAATGAAATATTTTACATGTGCTTTTGCATTCATACTTGGACACACACTAAAAATCACGTATATAACTAACTATTATAACACAATAATATTTTGTCAGTGTTCATCACCTCATTTGCACTGACACTTCACATAATTGCTAGTAATGTGGTTAATCATGCTAGAAACATTGTAAATCATAGTAAATAATACTGAAATGAGGTGTATCAAGGTAAATCATGCTAGAATCCTAATAAATCATTCTGGAACATGGTATATGATAGGAAATCATGCTAGAATCATATTAAATAATTCTTGAATGTGGCAAATCGTTGTGGGAGGAGCCTATTTTACTCAAATGGCTATAACTCAAGAAGTAAATGAGATATCTTCACCAAAATCAGTACACATGTGTATGGGTTCAATTTGAGGTCACAATAAACAATTTTATGGAGATCGGACCATAGGTGGCGCTATAACTGTTAAAAAGCTTTAAAACCATATATATCCCATGGCAATTTGCCTGTATTGGCTGTAAATGGTCTTTTCCATCTATTATGTCAGTGGTTACATGCTTGCTAAATAAATCTTAATAACTTTTGATGCTTTTGTGCTTAAATGCCTTAAAGGCCTTAACTGCTTGAACCCCGATAAATGCTGCTTGCAGCTTTATTAGGGGTTCAAGCACGAAGTGCTGAAACCCTATTGTAATTGTGCTGATTTTTATTAGGGGTTCAAGCACGAAGTGCTGAAACCCTATTGTAATTGTGCTGATTTTTATTATTAGGGGTTCAAGCACGAAGTGCTGAAACCCTATTGTAATTGTACTGATTTTTATTATTATTATTATTAGGGGTTCAAGCACGAAGTGCTGAAACCCTATTGTAATTGTCCTGATTTTTATTATTATTTTTCTTCTGCCGTAAAACGCATCGTGCAGCCCAAACCGTAAGAGCTGGAACCTTGAAACTTTGCCAGATGGTAGTACAAAAATCGAGGAGAGGTTATCAAATTATGACCCCGATTGGCCCATAGGTGGCGCTATAGCAACCAAAAGCGCGAAACTGCTCAGAACTCCTAGACCGTATGTCGTAGACTCAAGTGTCTTATATCATTGGAAAGCTGGACGCCTGCCGAACAAAACGTATATCTCCGATTTCATTTCCGCCATGATAGATTTTCCGCCATTTTGAATTTTGTCAAAAACCTACTTTTGCGAACTAGTCCCTGGTTTTTTGCCCGATCGGAACCAAACCAGTGCAGAAATGTTCTCTAGAAACTGAAGATCAATAATTATCGAAAAAAAGTCGAAATTTCGATTCACGGACGCTAAGGGGCGCCAAAACGTACGTTGTGGGAGGGGCCTATTTTACTAAAATGGCTATAACTCCAGAAGTAGATGAGGTATCTTCACCAAACTCGGTACACATATGTATGAGCTCAATATGAGGTAACAGTAAAAAAATCGCGGCGATTGGCCACATGGTGGCGCTATAATATGAAAAAAACATAAAACAGGCTTTAACCACCTGACCGTTAGTCCGATTGACTTGAAAATTGGTATGCAGTGTCTTGGTCCAAGGTGTCATGTATGTGTATGAGGACATTGGCGTATCTAAAAAAACATGGCCGCCATCGGCCAATGAATTTTGAGCACCTATTAGACAAGGTTAACGGAGGCCGATCGGAACGAAACTCGGTGGGCATGTTCTACTCATGGCCCTAGAGGTCTGTAAGAATTTTAAAAGAAATCGGCCACTAGTTGGCGCTAACGAGTTTTATGGCTCTGTAATCACGTGGTGTTACACTTATTGTCACAAAATGCATACCATTTGATAGATCTCCTCTTGTTGAACAACTTTGCCTCAAGAACCATTGCTGTCAATCAAACCGTTCATTAAATATTCGTAATTATGTTAAAAACCTACTTTTGCGAACTAGTCCCTGGTTTTTCGCCCGATCGGAACCAAACCAGTCTAGGACAATTCTATGGACTCTCTAGGTCAATAATTATCAAAAAAAAGTTGAACTTTTGCTTTTTTCGGATGGCTATAACAGGGTCATTTAGAAAATGGGCGTGGTAAAATGCACTCAAAAGCCTATAAATCCTAAACGAAAACTCAGAACTTTACAAAAATTGATGAGCATATGTGTCATAACCTGCTAAAGAAGCATGGAAAATTTTATGGAGATCGGACCATAGTTGGCGCTATAACTGTTAAAACGCTTTAAAACCATATATTTCCTATGGTAAATTGCCTGTATTTGCTGTAAATGGTGTCTTCTATCATCATATAATGTTCATATCATAATGTTCAAAACCAGTGCAGCACAATTCTCTGAACTCTCTAGATCAATAATTATCAGAAAAAAAGTTTAACTTCTTCAAAAGGTGATTTTATATGAATATAAGACATATTAAGCCAATAAGTGGTATTTTACTGCCCCCTGCTGTCATTTCATCATACTACTCCCTAATATTGTTATAAAATTCATATTTAGACTTTATAAAATCATTATTTTAACATTTACAATCACATTTTGTCAAAACTCATCTATTGAGTATTACTATTGACAATTGTGTTACACTGAGATATGGAAATGGACGAAAGTAAATGAATGAAATGAAACGAAAGTAACGGCATTTAAGCCACGCCCCCGAATACAAATTCATTCATAACTCGAAAACGGAAAGTCGTTGCGCGCTCAAATTTTGATGGTGAGGACCTCTCGGGGCTCTTGATCGAAACGTGTCGTCGCGGGCCTCGGGAGCGCGCCCCCCGCGCATCGCGAATCCGCGGGACCCCCGATTTTGAACGGCCATTACTCCCGACCCAGACCACCCCGAACATTGTGTGAGAGCTCGTTGGAAAGGGCGCGTCCTTGGCTAGCTTCGATTCAAATGTGGTGTTATTTGCCCTGGGCATTCCAGAGATAATAGCCCGAACAGATATGCCTTATAACAGTCATAACTCCCAGCCCCAATCGCCCAAAAACACCTTGATGGTCTCATTCAACAGGGCTCCTCAAGCACTATCTATGCTCTGAGTTTCAGAATTTTTCGCCTTTTGGTTCCTGAGATATAAGTAAAAAAACAAATTCCCATTCATTCATTCAAACACTTCAACTGTAAAATGTAAGCTATAATACCACTGTTGTCCACTAGAGGGAGCAGCAGGATTACGCATGATCTTTTAATTCGCTTCAGTATTGGGAAATAAACAAATGCTTTAAGAAGCAATCTTTTTTATTATGATGTTTTTTTTTTTTTATTATGATATTTGTATATATTTTATTTTTTTATTATGATTATGAACGGTTTGATTGACATTAGTGATTCTTGAGGCAAAGTTGTTCAAGATGAGGAGATGAAGATATTTTCACAATATCACATCCTAAAAACATTGAAAACATATTTGTCTTTGTGTGTGTGTGTGTGTGTGTGTGTGTGTGTGTGTGTGTGTGTGTGTGTGTGTGTGTGTGTGTGTGTGTGTGTGTGTGTGTGTGTGTGTGTGTGTGTTTGTTTGTGTGTGTGTCTGTGTGTGTAAGCATGCTTAATGGAAAGAACATGGAGAAACTGCTTTGTTTTACTGGTGGATAAAAAAGTCTTTCAAATGAAAGTGAGTCAATTAGTGGTCTTCTCCTGCCCTCTGCAGGACATTCTACTTAATAAAATATTTTCATCTGTGCTTTTGCATTAGTTTTTGGACTATATAAAATTACTTGCATGAAAATCACCTATTATAACACAGTCATGTTTTGTCAAAGTTTATCACTTCATTTTTACTGAGCTCTCAGTTTGAACAATTCTGCCTCTCAGTGATTAATTTGAAATCTGAAAATGGTGTTATACAGAGCAGATTTGCAATTATCATTTTGTTACCTATCTTTTATTTTAAATATCTACATCTACAACAAAATGTGTGTGCATGTGTGTGTTCAAGCATGGTTAGTGTATTAAGTATTATTGTTTAAGTATTATTGTTTTCATTTACATTTTAACCACCAGAAGAAGAACACTCATTGGTTCATTCTGCTCACTAAAATATTATTTTTCATTTTTTTTCCATTTGAAATATTGTTTAAACTTAATAAAATCATTAAAATAACATTTCAAATCATATTTTGTCTGTTTATAAATCCCACAGACTCACATTGGCTGCAATACTAATGTTTTTGTAAAACACAGACCTGATAGTCTAATCTGTGTGTATTGTGCATATATTATTGATATTATTACTATTGCAAATCATGTTATTGTAACTCATATCTTAATAGAATATTATTTGTAATTTTAATTCTTTATTTCTTAATTGTTTTTTTATGATTACTACAGATATTATCACCAAAGATATCAACTACACCTTCACTTTTAGTATTGACACGCTGCACACACAGCACAATCACACACTCACTAATGCATTCAAATAAATGTAATCTTACTGTGCTACTTTATTTGTACATGATTAGAATGAACAGAAATCTAAGAATATTTTTCTTCTTTTGTTAAAGCCATTTCAGACTCCAAGTAAGCGTTATATTACTAATCATCTATTTTAAAGGTGCCATACAATTGAAAACTGTATTTATATTGGCATAGTTGAATGATAAGAGTTCTGGACATGGAACTGACATACCGTGAGCCTCAAACACCATTGTTTCCTCCTTCATGTGTAAATCTCCTGTTTGCAAAAGACCGCTGAAAAATGAGTGAATCCCACCATAACACCGACTGTGACGTTGGAGTCAGGATCATTAATATTTATACCCCCCAAATTTGCATTTTCCAGTCCATGTTCTAGGCCAGGCAGTGTTAATGTGGACCTGCACAGCCGAATCATCAGAAGATCTGCAGGTATTGTGAAGAAGCAAGCAAGGACAATAGTGAAAATGGCAGATCATGGATATAAATGTTATGTCTGAGGCTGTGCTGCGGATTTGAGAACTTTTCATTCCCTTCCCACAAAAGAGAACTGTCAACAGGCATGGTTGATGTTTACAACAGGATACCTCACCATTTTAATTCAAAGCTGTTAGTTTGCTCTTAACGGAGGCCGATCAGAACGAAACTCGGTGGGCATGTTCGACTCGTGGCCCTAGAGGTCTGTAAGAATTTTGAAAAATCAGCCACTAGTTGACGCTAACAGGTTTTACGGCTATGTAATCACGTGATGCATATCATTTGATAGATCTCCTCATACTGAACAACTTTGCCTCAAGAACTACTGCTGTCAATCAATTTGTTCATTAAATACTTGCGATTATGTTAAAAACCTACTTTTGCGAACTAGTCCTAGGTTTTTCGCCCGATCGGAAATATACCAGTGCAGTACAATTCTCTGGAAGCTCTAGATTATTAATTATATAAAAAACTTTAACTTTACCCATTGGGTAGCCATAACAGGATCATTTAGAAAATGGGTATGGCAAAAAACACTCAAAAGCCTGTAAATCCTAAACAAAAACTCAGACAACTCACTAAACTGCCTTATGTGCTTAAAGACCCTAAATGCTTGAACCCCGCTAAATGCTGCTTGCAGCTTTAATTATTATTATTATTTTCCCCTAAAACGCATTGTGCAGACCAAACCGTAAGAGCTGGAACCTTGAAACTTGGCCAAATGGTAGTCCTCAATTTGGGGAGAAGCTATAAAAGTATGACCCCGATTGGCCCATAGGTGGCGCTATAGCAACCAAAAGCGCAAAACTGCTCATAACTACTAGACCGTATGACGTAGACTCAAGTGTCTTATATCATTGGAAAGCTGGACGCCTGACGAACAAAACGTATATCTCCGATTTCATTTCCGCCATGATAGATTTTCCGCCATTTTGAATTTTGTCAAAAACATACTTTTGCGAACTAGTCCTAGGTTTTTCGCCCGATCGGAACCAAACCAGTGCAGAAATGTTCTCTAGAGTCTGAATATCAAAAACTATCGAAAAAAAGTTGAAATTTCGATTCACGGACGCTAAGGGCCGCCAAAACGTACGTTGTGGGCGGGGCCTATTTTACTAAAATGGCTATAACTCCAGAAGTAAATGAGGTATCTTCACCAAACTTGGTACACATGTGTAAGAGGTCAATCTGAGGTCACAGTAAAAAAATCGCGACGATTGGCCTCATGGTGGCGCTATAACATGAAAAAAACATAAAACAGGCTATAACCACCTGACCGTTAGTCCGATTGACTTGAAAATTGGTATGCAGTGTCTTGGTCCAAGGTGCCATGTATGTGTATGAGGACATTGGCGTATCTCAAAAAACATGGCCGCCATCGGCCAATGAAGTTTGAGCACCTATTAGACAAGGTTAACGGAGACCGATCGGAACGAAACTCGATGGGCATGTTCGACTCAAGGCCCTAGAGGTCTGTAAGAATTTTGAAAGAAATCGGCCACTAGTTGGCGCTAACGAGTTTTACGGCTCTGTAATCACGTGGTGTTACAAATATCCACACAATATGTATATCATTTGATAGATCTCCTCATCCTGAACAACTTTGCCTCAAGAACCATTGCTGTCAATCAAACCATTCATTAAATATTCGCAAACATGTTAAAAACCTACTTTTGCGAACTAGTCCTAGGTTTTTCACCCGATCGGAACCAGACCAGTCTAGGACAATTCTCTGGACTCTCTAGATCAAAAACTATCAAAAAAAAGTTGAAATTTTGCATTTGGATGGCTCTAATAGGGTCATTTATAAAATGGGCGTGGCAAAATACATGAAATATCCTATAAATCCTAAATAAAAACTCAGAACTTCACAAAAATCGGTGAGCATATGTGACATAACATCATTAACAAGCATGCCAAATTTTATGGAGATCGGACCATAGGTGGCGCTATAACTGTTAAAAAGCTTTAAAACCATATATTTCCTATGGTAAACTGCCTGTATTGGCTGTAAAAGGTCTTTTCCATCTCTGATCATATAATTTTCATATCATAATGTTCAAAACTAGTGCAATACAATTCTCTGGACTCACTAGGTCAATAATTGTCAGAAAAAGTTGAACTACTTCATTTGGATAGTTATAATAGGTTCACTTCAAAATGTAGCCTTTACCAAGTGTCCCCGAAAGCCTATATCTCTTTAATGAATGACTCAGACCTTCTTAAAAAGCCAGTGAAATATCACTCTGAACATGCATGAAAATTTTCAGACCGATCGGACAAAATTTGCCTCTATAACAGTTAAAAAGGTGAAAATTATATGAATATAATGGCATATTAAGCCAATAAGTTGTATTTTACTGCCCCCTGCTGTTTAAAATTTATAAAATCACTATTTTAACATTTACAATTACAATTACATTTAGTCAAAATCCATCCGTTAAAGTATTAGTATTGACAGTTTGATCACATCATATAGTTCAAATGTCTGTATCTACAACATAATGTGTTTGTGTAGTCTTAGGTTTCTGAATAAATTCTGAATCTTCTGATTAATAGCTTACAAAGACTTTGTGAAATGTTTATAGACCATTCAAATATATTTTCATTATGACATATCCCAATAGCATTGAAAAAACAACAACAACATTTGTCTTTGTGTGTGTGTGTGTGTGTGTGTGTGTGTGTGTGTGTGTGTGTGTGTGTGTGTGTGTGTGTGTGTGTGTGTAAGCATGCATTATTGAGTTAACATGGAAAAACTGATTTGATTTAGTGCAGAAAACTGGTAAAAATAATGAAATTTAAAGTGAAACTGAGCCAATAAGTGGTCTTCTAGTGCCCTCTGCTGGCCATTCTACTTATGAAGTCTTTTCACATGTGCTTTGTGCAAATCACTTATATAACAATAACTATTATAACAAAATCATATTTTGACAGTGTTTATCACTTCATTTGCACTGACACTTCACATAATTGCTAGTAATGTGGTAAATCATGGTAAATCACGCTAGAAACATGGTAAATCATAGTAAATCATACTAGAATGTGGTGTATCAAGGTAAATCATGCTAGAATCCTGGTAAATCATTCTAGAACGTGATATATCATGGTAAATCATGCTAGAACAGGGTAAATCGTGGTAAACCATGGTAAATCATGACAAACTATGGTAAATCATGCTAGAATGTGGTATATCATGGTAAATCATGCTAGAACATGGTAAATTAAGGTAAACTAAGATAAATTCATGGTAAACTATGCTAGAACAGGGTAAATCATGATAAACTATGGTAAATCTTGCTAGAATGTGGTATATCATGGTAAATCATGCTAGAACATGGTAAATGAAGGTAAACTGAGATAAATTCATGGTAAACTATGCTAGAACAAGGTAAATCATGGTAAACCATGGTAAATCATGATAAACTATGGTAAATCATGCTAGAATGTGGCATATCATGGTAAATCATGCTAGAACATGGTCTTTTCCATCTATGATGTCATGCTTGCTAAATAAAACTTTATAACTTTTGATGCTTTTGTGCTTAAAGTCCTTAACGGCCTTAACTGCTTGAACCCCGATAAATGCTGCTTGCAGCTTTAATTAGGGGTTCAAGCACGAAGTGCTGAAACCCTATTGTAATTGTGCTGATTTTTATTATTAGGGGTTCAAGCACGAAGTGCTGAAACCCTATTGTAATTGTGCTGATTTTTATTATTTTTCTTCTGCCGTAAAACGCATCGTGCAGCCTAAACCGTAAGTGCTGGAGACTTGAAACTTTGCCAAATGGTAGTACAAAAATCGAGGAGAGGTTCAGAGAGTATGACTCCGATTGGCCCATAGGTGGCGCTATAGCGACCAAAAGCGCGAAACTGCTCATAACTCCTAGACCATATGTCGTAGACTCAAGTGTCTTATATCATTGGAAAGCTGGAACCCTGAAGAACAAAACGTATATCTCCGATTTCATTTCCGGTATGCAAATTTTTCCGCCATTTTGAATTTTGTCAAAAACCTACTTTTGCGAACTAGTCCTAGGTTTTTCGTCCGATCGGAACCAAACCAGTGCAGAAATGTTCTCTGGAGTCTGAATATCAATAATTATCGAAAAAAAGTTGAAATTTCGATTCACAGTCGCTAGGGGGCGCAAAACTAATGTTGTGGGAGGAGCCTATTTTACTAAAAGGGCTATAACTCAAGATGTAAATGAGGTATCTTCACCAAACTCGGTCCACATGTGTAGGAGTTCAATCTTGGGTCACAGTAAAAAAATCGCGACGATTAATCTCTAGGTGGCGCTATAACATGAAAAAAACATGAAAAGGGCTATGACGACCTGACCGTTAGTCTGATTGACTTGAAAATTGGTATGCAGTGTCTTGGTCCAAGGTGCCTTGTATGTCTATGAGGACATTGGCGTATCTCAAAAAACATGGCCGCCATCGGCCAATGAAATTTGAGCACCTATTAGACAAGGTTAACGGAGGCTGATCAGAACAAAACTCAGTAGGCATGTTTGACTCATGGCCCTAGAGGTCTGTAAGAATTTTGAAAGAAATCGGCCACTAGTTGGCGCTAACGAGTTTTACAGCTCCGTAATCACGTGGTGTTACAAATATCCACACAATATGCATATCATTTGATAGACCTTCTCATGGAGAACAACTTTGCCTCAAGAACCATTGCTGTCAATCAAACCGTTCATTAAATATTCGTAATTATGTTAAAAACCTACTTTTGCGAACTAGTCCCTGGTTTTTCGCCCGATCGGAACCAAACGAGTCTAAGACAATTCTATGGACTCTCTAGATAAATAATTATCAAAAAAAAGTCGAACTTTTGCATTTTTCGCATGGGTATATTGGGTCATAAAGAAAATGGGCGTGGCAAAATGCACTCAAAAGCCTATAAATCCTAAACGAAAACACAGAACTTCACAAAAATTGATGCGCATATTTGTCATAACATGCTAAAGAAGCCTGGAAATTTGTATGGAGATCGGACCAAAGGTGGCGCTATAACTGTTAAAACGCTTTAAAACCATATATTTCCTATGGTAAATTGCCTGTATTGGCTGTGAATGGTCTTTTCCTAGGAAAAATTCCTATTCCTATCTATGTTCATATAATTCTCATATAATAATGTTCATGACTCTTAATAAGCATGAAAAATTTCAGACAGATCAGACAAAATTTGCCTCTATAACAGTTAAAAAGGTAAAAATTATATAACATGTCATTAAGCCAATAAGTGGTATTTTACTGCCCCCTGCTGCCATTTCATCATACTGCTCCCTAATATTGTCATATAATTCATATTTAGACTTTATAAAATCATTATTTTAACATTTTAAATCATATTTTGTATCTATTCTCTATTGGAGTATTACTTGACAATTGTGTCACACTGAGATATGGAAATGGACTAAAGTAAATTAATGAAATGAAACGAAAGTAAAACGGGCATTTAAGCCACGCCCCCAAATACAAATTCACTCATAACTCGAAAACGGGAAGTCGTTTCGCGCTCAAATTTTGATGGTAAGGTCTTCTCCAGGCTCTTGATCGAAACGTGTCGTCGCGGGCCTCGGGAGCGCGCCAACCGCGAGGATCTAGTCCGCGGGACCCCCAATTTTGAACGGCCGTAACTCCCGATCCAGACCACCCCGGACCTTGTGTGAGAGCTCGTTGGAAAGGGCCCATCCTTGGCTAGCTTCGATTCAAATGTGGTGTAATTTGTCCTGCGCATTCCAGAGATAACAGCCCCCAAATATTTGCATTTGAACAGTCATAACTTCCAGCATCAATCGCCCAAAAACACATTGATGGTCTCATTTAACAGGGCTCCTCAAGCACTATATATGCTTTTTCGCCTTCTGGTTCCCGAGATATAAATTCCCATTCATTAATTCATTAAATCACTTCAATTGTAAAATGCAAGCTTTAATACCACTTTTGTCCACTCGAGGGAGCAGCAGGATTGCACATTACCTTTTCATTAGCTTTCAGTATTGGGAAACAAACAAATGCTTTAAAAAGCAATCTTTTTTATTATGATAGGGCTGTAGCTATCGATTATTTTAGTATTTTAGTATTTAGTATTTTAGTATTCTATTCAAGTAATCGGATAAAAAAATTGTGGTAAAAAATAGATTCAAGTTAACAACAGCCTTTAAAATGACTTAAAATAGAAATATATAATAACAAGCAACAATAATTGGTTCAAGTAAAGTATCAAAGTAAGTAATTATATTGGTTTTATTGAAGAACACTGTTAAAATATACCCATGTAAAATAAATTATATAAACTAATATAAACATAACTTATGTACATAAATAACAAATGCCTGCAGAGGGCGCCAGCTGCCTGGTTGTTGTTACACTAAGCCTGGCATTATCAAATCCTTGTTTAATATTGTCCAAACAACTAATTCAAATGTCAACTTAAACTTTAATATTTGACCACTTCTGTACGATAGAAATGCTACAGTCACTGTAATTTCTTAGACGAGAACATGTGCACATCAAAACATGCAAATTCAGAGCAAGAGTTTAAACTTTTATTTTGAAATCGCGATGGACAGCAGTTTGAGAAACCCAGATGTGCTCCACAAATGATAACAGTGCAACTATGAAACACAAATTGCGTCCGACTTGCGTTCCCATATTTGCACGTTATTGGAAACCTAAACAAACAGCACTGCAGAGACTGAGTTTGCTTGGAGCAGCGTTTACTGTGGATGGAGCTGAGGTAATTTTAACATGTAGGCTAATCTGCACCCATGTGTCTTCTGTGTGGAAAAAAAAAAAAAAACAAGCAAAAAACAGAGGATATATTTATTTAACTGAATCACAGACTTTGTGATTTCACAATGGCACTATGCTATACTATGACTGTAAATGGTTTTAAATATCGCGTTGTCCTAGAAAACTGTAATTCTGCGGTTGTTTGATTCTCGTCTGTGGAATGCACCACTTTTGGTATTTTGCCAATTACTCTAGGGGTAAATTGCAATCAAGGATTTTTTTAAATCGAGTACTTGACTATAATTGAGGAATCGTTACAGCCCTATACTGGTAACATAGTTTTATATTATTAGATCACAAAGAAATGCCTATAGACAAATAAATATATTTTCTCAATAGCATATCCAAAAAACGTGTGTGTGTGTGCGTGTGCGTGTGTGTGTGTGTGTGTGTGTGTGTGAGCATGCATTATTGAGTTGACATGGAAAAACTGGTTTGATTTAGTGCAGAAAACTGGTGCAAATCATTAAGTTTAAAGTGAAAGTGAGCCAATAAGTGGTCTTCTACTGGCTTCTGCTGGCCATTCTACTTATTAATGAAGTCTTTTCACATGTGCTTTTGGATTAATTCATATTTAGGGTAGACACTAAAAAAATCACTTGTATAACAATAACTATTATAACACAATCATATTTTGTCAGTGTTTATCACTTCATTTGCACTGACACTTCACATAAAGTAAAATGTAGCTATCGATTATTTTAGTATTTTAGTATTTAGTATTTTAGTATTCTATTCAAGTAATCGGATAAAAAAATTGTGGTAAAAAATAGATTCAAGTTAACAACAGCCTTTAAAATGACTTAAAATAGAAATATATAATAACAAGCAACAATAATTGGTTCAAGTAAAGTATCAAAGTAAGTAATTATATTGGTTTTATTGAAGAACACTGTTAAAATATACCCATGTAAAATAAATTATATAAACTAATATAAACATAACTTATGTACATAAATAACAAATGCCTGCAGAGGGCGCCAGCTGCCTGGTTGTTGTTACACTAAGCCTGGCATTATCAAATCCTTGTTTAATATTGTCCAAACAACTAATTCAAATGTCAACTTAAACTTTAATATTTGACCACTTCTGTACGATAGAAATGCTACAGTCACTGTAATTTCTTGAACGAGAACATGTGCACATCAAAACATGCAAATTCAGAGCAAGAGTTTAAACTTTTATTTTGAAATCGCGATGGACAGCAGTTTGAGAAACCCAGATGTGCTCCACAAATGATAACAGTGCAACTATGAAACACAAATTGCGTCCGACTTGCGTTCCCATATTTGCACGTTATTGGAAACCTAAACAAACAGCACTGCAGAGACTGAGTTTGCTTGGAGCAGCGTTTACTGTGGATGGAGCTGAGGTAATTTTAACATGTAGGCTAATCTGCACCCATGTGTCTTCTGTGTGAAAAAAAAAAAAAAAAACAAGCAAAAAACAGAGGATATATTTATTTAACTGAATCACAGACTTTGTGATTTCACAATGGCACTATGCTATACTATGACTGTAAATGGTTTTAACCCTCTGGGGACCAAGCTGTTTTTGGGGTCCTTGAGATGTTCTGACATGCCTTGATATTTGTGCTTTTTTCAGTTATTTATAAACATGTTAATGGCAAAGGTGTAAATTCACTCTATATAGCACAAACAGGGCTACCATAATATGCGAGAAACGTGTATGTAGATGTTTGTATTTTTAAGAGAATAATGTTTATGCGTGGTTATTGGAAAAAAATAAAATGAAAGTTGCTGATTTAAGAACACAAAACACATATTAAATATGTGTCCACAAGACTTTTGACTAATTGATGTTTTCCCTTTAAGTTCTAGCTTCAAAATTATGTGAAAATCATCCTGCCTAATTGTTCACATAAAACACTACATTGATTTAAACATTGTAAAACAGTTTTTTTGTCAGAAGAGGTTTATGCGTGGGAGTGGTAATGGGTCATCAATATTAATGAGATTCAGACCAGGGGTGTGACATAGACGCTCCCCCAAGTGCTAATGGGCCATCAGGTGAGGCAGCCTGAACAAAGAATGAGGAGATTCAAATGTTTTGTTTTTCAATCTGTTTTAATGTAATTTTGTAAAAACAAAAGTAAAGGCAGGTATCTCACAGTAAATGCTTATGCCCCGTTGATGCGGGCTCTAAGCAAATCAAATGTGACCAAAATAAATAATCAGTCGGCTATGAACAAAGCAATTGTGAGCGATAAATAAACAAAAGTAAAGGCAGGTATCTCACAGTAAATGCTTATGCCCCGTTGATGCGAGCTCTAAGCAAATCAAATGTGACCAAAATAAATAATCAGTCGGCTATGAACAAAGCAATTGTGAGCGATAAATAAACAAAAGTAAAAGGCAGGTATCTCACAGTAAATGCTTATGCCCCGTTGATGCGGGCTCTAAGCAAATCAAATGTGAGGAAAATAAACAAAAGTAAAGGCAGTTCGCTATCCTTCGCAGACCACGCCTGCTATGCTAGCGGGCTAAGGCTAGTAGCGGAAGTTTGGAAAGGTGGATATAAGTAGTGAAATTAAAGCAATCCGATTTTTTTGAGAATACAGTTACATGTCTTGGTGCCATTTCTGAAAACAGTTCCTGTTCGGCTGAAGACACAAGTGAACATTACATGCCTGGCATTTCCAAGGTGTGTCCTGCCTTTTACCAAGCTGTCCTTTGCAAAGCACACAGATCTTGCGTCCAACTGTGCAAATGTTCTTTGCATCTGAGATCACCTCAGCTCCTGAAACCGGCAAATGGTCACTACTGGTTTGTTTTGGTGCTACTTTCTGTGACACACCACAGAGCTCTGCAATAAGCTGTTCCATGAACTGTTTATGGGTCATGTTACCAGATAGCTCTTTGTGGATAAGGAAAGCATTGGTGGCAGCAATGTCCAAGAAGTGTAGAAAGATCTTTCTGTACCACTTCATTGTTTTGTGTTGTGCAGTGTAGTACTGTAAGAGCTGATCGGACAGGTCAACACCACCCATGTGTTTGTTGTAGGCAGTCACAGGTGCAGGACAAGGAAATGTCATTGTCCTCCATGTATCTTGTGTTTTCACCCTCCTCTGCACAGTCTCACCTGTATAAGCAGATTGAATGGTGGAACAGACAGACACCTCTCGTGTGTCCATCCACTTCACAAATACAAGAGGTCCATCCCGAATCCACCTGATGGATCCCCTGGCAGATTTTTTTGAGAGTGAATTAGCTGCATTCCGAGGGCAGTCCTTCCTGTTGTCCCTGTAAGTACCACATGCACCAAACTTCATTGCAAACAAGTCTTTTAGGAGCTTTGGGCTTGTGTAAAAATTGTCCATGTACACATGGTACCCAGAGCCTAAAACTTTACAGTCTAAAAGAGATGTTACAGCATCATATGACAGTCCATGGCCTGTGGGAAAGTTGTTCTTTCCTGTGTACACAGAAAAGTCCAAAGTGTATCCATTTGAGGATTCTGCAAGAACAAACAACTTGAAATTCCATCTGGTTGGCTTAGCTTTCATGTACTGTGTCATACCTGTGTGTGCTTTGCATGCCACCATTCTTTCATCCACAGCTAAGTTTCTTCTAGGATGATAGATGGATTTACAAGCATGACGGATAGTTTCCATGAGAGGTTTGACTCTGAAAAGACGGTCATGTTCAGGTGTGCCCCTCTTTCTGTCATTCTCCTTATCTGCATCTGGGTGACTCATGTGCACATTCCATGAAATGGTGCGGTATCTCTCTCTTGCCATGATTGTGGCAGGAAAAGGCAAAGAGAAAAGACTGTCTTGCCGCCAGTAGTCCTTGATGGAGCTCACCTTCACCATGGCCATGTAAAACACCAGCCCAATGTAGCGGTACATCTCACTGATGCTGACATCAGTCCATTTAAATTTGCGCCCCTTTGCAATTGCACCAGCAGCCTGAGCATTGGTGTTGTGGCACAGAGTTGAAACTGCATTCTCAGAAAAAAACATTTTGAAGAGAGTCTGGGGAGTGTGTGTGTCAGCAGAACTCAGCTGTGGTCCAAGTTCCCGGGCAGGCAGGAAGCTCAGAGTCTGTGGAACCATATCAATGTCAGTCTCTGTTTTCCATGACAGAGTGGACTCCTTGTTGCTCGTCTGAATGTTTGTCTTGGCCCTCTTTGCCACATTCCTATAAAAATAATAATATTAATAAAGGTTAATAAAGGTTGATCAAAGTACTATCAGCATGTCAGGGCAGGGCAATCAGCATGTTGATAAAACAAAAAATATATAAGCTCTTTTATATTAACATTACCAAACAATAATTGTAATATTGTGCATGCATAACACATTTTTTGCAAAGTAGTAGTTAAAAAAAATAGTAGATAAATATGTACTTACTCTTTTTGATTTCCGTTGCTCCGTGTCCTGCGAGTTGCAGTGGAAGGCGAGAGTGAACAAGCTACATTCCTTTTAAAAAAAAGTTGAAAACTATTTTTATCATATATTTTACAGAGTACTATTCCAGCACATGCATAACTGATGGACATTTAGCAATGCTGATAAAGCAACACAATATAAGCTCTTTTATATTAACATTACCAATCAATAATTGTTATATTGTGCATGCATAACAACACATTTGTTGCAAAGCCACACAGGCACATATAGGCTACATTTGTATCATCACTAAGTATATAAACAAAATGTAACTAACATCTGTAAAATAGTAGGTAAATATGTACTTACTCTTTTTGATTTTTGTTGCTGCGTGTCCTCGTTGCAGTGGAAGGCGAGAGTGAACAAGCTACATTCCTTTTAAAAAAAGTTACAAAACATATGTAACATCAACCAATCTCCAAAAATAAATAATAAAGTCATACAGGCTCCTAATATTAACACTAAGTATAAACAAAATTGAACTAACATCTGTAAAATAGTGGGTAAATATGTACTTACTCTTTCTGATTTCTGACTGTGTTGCTAAGCGCACTCCGAGTTGCAGGCGGAGGTAGTGATGAAGCTACATTCCTTTTAAAAAAGTTGAAGAATATTATTACATAAATATAACTATAGTAGCATTAGTCTATAATGAATAACTGATGTAAATAATTTTAGACGTGTGCAATAAGCCTATATGCGTGTCAATGGGCCATTAACGGAGAGGCACACCGCAAACATTAGCCTAACACATTTGTGCACTTCATTAACTGGGTATATTTACACATTTCAGCACATTTACACACATTTAAAACTGATATTTGCGAGTATGCATCGTTAATGATAATGAGGCAGCATTTATATAGTCAAAATATAATCTAAACACCTACTAGGCCTACTTTCTAAAATAATTTCTAAATTCTATCTTTCATACATAATGATCTAAACATATCATTTAGGCTACACATACAAATACAAATTTCCTAACCAAGGGGTGTAGCATATGTACACAAAAAAAACCAAAACAAAACATTTTTGATGTTGAAATGGTACAAGATATTAAATTCATGGTATAGATATGCACTTTCATTAGATCGTGTATAATAAAGGTAGATATCAAATGTCAATACTCTGGATGGCAAGTCCAGCCTGTATAATATGTAAGCTCATGTTTTGAATAACTTGTCAACTAATGCAAGTAAGAATACATACTTACTCATCCGAAATTCTATCCACGGCTGCATCAAGTCGCTCTTCAAAATACAAACGGTCGTCATCAGAGTAGTCGCGCTCCTCTTCTGATGAAAATCTGGACTCTTCGTCGCTAGTATCCAGGACGAACTGAAGGGCTTCCGCACCGGTGTACCGTGTCATCTTCCCAACGCGCAGGTGACGAAATGATGAAACTTGAAGCGTTTAATACATTTGCTTGGGGGCGTTTACCTGTTTTGCATAGATGGCTTAGCACATTATCTTGTGAATAGCGCGCTCCGTGAGTAGGCGTGAACGAATTAAAGTCAATGAGCTCGTAATAAGCTCGACTGGAATCGCTCTCTTTTTATACAGATTACAGAAGCTGATAATATTTGTTTTTTATATAAATGACTTCATTTAAAAGCTGCGATCTCAAGCTTTATGCCCGTGGGTCTGTTTGCCTGTTTGACTGAATTTTCGCGGAGTTATAGATCATTTTCGAACGCGTTTCAAATGGGAGTTTACATACAGAGAGAAGGCAGACATCGCATCATGTTAAAGTTTCTTTATTTGTCAAAAAGCAAAACACTTTATCTTTATTGTGAGTATACAGAAAAAAAAAAGAAACTGAACAGGATCGATTGATGTAGAACACGAAAATTAAAGATCAAAATTAACAGAGCATTTTGTGTTTATTTTTCATTGCTAAAAAAAAAAACGAGCAAAACGCGCCGGCGCGTTCTTGGTCCCCAGAGGGTTAAATATCGCGTTGTCCTAGAAAACTGTAATTCTGCGGTTGTTTGATTCTCGTCTGTGGAATGCACCACTTTTGGTATTTTGCCAATTACTCTAGGGGTAAATTGCAATCAAGGATTTTTTTAAATCGAGTACTTGACTATAATTGAGGAATCGTTACAGCCCTATACTGGTAACATAGTTTTATATTATTAGATCACAAAGAAATGCCTATAGACAAATAAATATATTTTCTCAATAGCATATCCAAAAAACGTGTGTGTGTGTGAGCATGCATTATTGAGTTGACATGGAAAAACTGGTTTGATTTAGTGCAGAAAACTGGTGCAAATCATTAAGTTTAAAGTGAAAGTGAGCCAATAAGTGGTCTTCTACTGGCTTCTGCTGGCCATTCTACTTATTAATGAAGTCTTTTCACATGTGCTTTTGGATTAATTCATATTTAGGGTAGACACTAAAAAAATCACTTGTATAACAATAACTATTATAACACAATCATATTTTGTCAGTGTTTATCACTTCATTTGCACTGACACTTCACATAATTGCTAGTAATGTGGTAAATCATGGTAAATCACGCTAGAAACATGGTAAGTCATAGTAAATAATAGTAGAATGTGGTGTATTAAGGTAAATCAGTAAGAATCCTGTTAAATCTTTCTAGAACGTGGTCTATCATGCTAGAACATGGTAAATCATGGTAAACTATGCTAGAACAGGGTAAATCATGGTAAACCATGATAAATCATGATGAACTATGGTAAATAATTTTAGAATGTGGTATATCATGGTAAATTATGCTAGAACATGATCTTTTCCATCTATGATGTCAGTGGTTAAATGCTTGCTAAATAAAACTTAATAACTTTTTATGCTTGTGTGCTTTGAGGCCTTAAAGGCCTTAATTGCTTGAACCCCGATAAATGCTGCTTGCAGCTTTAATTAGGGGTTCAAGCACGAAGTGCTGAAACCCTATTGTAATTGTGCTGATTTTTATTATTATTATTAGGGGTTCAAGCACGAAGTGCTGAAACCCTATTGTAATTGTCCTGATTTTTATTATTATTTTTCTTCTGCCGTAAAACGCATCGTGCAGCCCAAACCGTAAGAGCTGGAACCTTGAAACTTTGCCAGATGGTAGTACAAAAATCGAGGAGAGGTTATCAAATTATGACCCCGATTGGCCCATAGGTGGCGCTATAGCAACCAAAAGCGCGAAACTGCTCAGAACTCCTAGACCGTATGTCGTAGACTCAAGTGTCTTATATCATTGGAAAGCTGGACGCCTGACGAACAAAACGTATATCTCCGATTTCATTTCCGCCATGATAGATTTTCCGCCATTTTGAATTTTGTCAAAAACCTACTTTTGCGAACTAGTCCCTGGTTTTTCGCCCGATCGGAACCAAACCAGTGCAGAAATGTTCTCTAGAAACTGAAGATCAATAATTATCGAAAAAAAGTCGAAATTTCGATTCACGGACGCTAAGGGGCGTCAAAACGTACGTTGTGGGAGGGGCCTATTTTACTAAAATGGCTATAACTCCAGAAGTAAATGAGGTATCTTCACCAAACTCGGTACACACATGTATGAGCTCAATATGAGGTAACAGTAAAAAAATCGCGGCGATTTGCCACATGGTGGCGCTATAATATGAAAAAAACATAAAACAGGCTTTAACCACCTGACCGTTAGTCCGATTGACTTGAAAATTGGTATGCAGTGTCTTGGTCCAAGGTGTCATGTATGTGTATGAGGACATTGGCGTATCTAAAAAAACATGGCCGCCATCGACCAATGAAGTTTGAGCACCTATTAGACAAGGTTAACGGAGGCTGATCGGAACGAAACTCGGTGGGCATGTTCTACTCATGGCCCTAGAGGTCTGTAAGAATTTTAAAAGAAATCGGCCACTAGTTGGCGCTAACGAGTTTTATGGCTCTGTAATCACGTGGTGTTACACTTATTGTCACAAAATGCATACCATTTGATAGATCTCCTCTTGTTGAACAACTTTGCCTCAAGAACCATTGCTGTCAATCAAACCGTTCATTAAATATTCGTAATTATGTTAAAAACCTACTTTTGCGAACTAGTCCTAGGTTTTTCGCCCGATCGGAACCAAAACAGTCTAGGACAATTCTATGGACTCTCTAGGTCAATAATTATCAAAAAAAAGTTGAACTTTTGCATTTTTCGCATGGCTAACAGGGTCATTTAGAAAATGGGCGTGGTAAAATGCACTCAAAAGCCTATAAATCCTAAACAAAAACTCAGAACTTCACGAAAATTGATGAGCATATGTGTCATAACCTGCTTAAGAAGCATGGAAAATTTTATGGAGAGCGGACCATAGTTGGCGCTATAACTGTTCAAACGCTTTAAAACCATATATTTCCTATGGTAAATTGCCTGTATTTGCTGTAAATGGTGTCTTCTATCATATAATGTTCATATCATAATGTTCAAAACCAGTGCAGCACAATTCTCTGAACTCTCTAGATCAATAATTATCAGAAAAAAAGTTTAACTTCTTCAAAAGGTGATTTTATATGAATATAATGACATATTAAGCCAATAAGTGGTATTTTACTGCCCCCTGCTGTCATTTCATCATACTACTCCCTAATATTGTTATAAAATTCATATTTAGACTTTATAAAATCATTATTTTAACATTTACAATCACATTTTGTCAAAACTCATCTATTGAGTATTACTATTGACAATTGTGTTACACTGAGATATGGAAATGGACGAAAGTAAATGAATGAAATGAAACGAAAGTATAACGGCATTTAAGCCACGCCCCCGAATACAAATTCATTCATAACTCGAAAACGGAAAGTCGTTGCGCGCTCAAATTTTGATGGTGAGGACCTCTCCGGGCTCTTGATCGAAACGTGTCGTCGCGGGCCTCGGGAGCGCGCCCCCCGCGCATTGCGAATCCGCGGGACCCCCGATTTTGAACGGCCATTACTCCCGACCCAGACCACCCCGAACATTGTGTGAGAGCTCGTTGGAAAGGGCGCGTCCTTGGCTAGCTTCGATTCAAATGTGGTGTTATTTGCCCTGGGCATTCCAGAGATAATAGCCCGAACAGATATGCCTTATAACAGTCATAACTCCCAGCCCCAATCGCCCAAAAACACCTTGATGGTCTCATTCAACAGGGCTCCTCAAGCACTATCTATGCTCTGAGTTTCAGAATTTTTCGCCTTTTGGTTCCTGAGATATAAGTAAAAAAAAACAAATTCCCATTCATTCATTCAAACACTTCAACTGTAAAATGTAAGCTATAATACCACTGTTGTCCACTAGAGGGAGCAGCAGGATTACGCATGATCTTTTAATTCGCTTCAGTATTGGGAAATAAACAAATGCTTTAAGAAGCAATCTTTTTTATTATGATGTTTTTTTTTTATTATGATATTTGTATATATTTTATTTTTTTATTATGATTATGAACGGTTTGATTGACATTAGTGATTCTTGAGGCAAAGTTGTTCAAGATGAGGAGATTAAGATATTTTCACAATATCACATCCTAAAAACATTGAAAACATATTTGTCTTTGTGTGTGTGTGTGTGTGTGTGTGTGTGTGTGTGTGTGTGTGTGTGTGTGTGTGTGTGTGTGTGGATGTGTTTGTGTGTGTGTCTGTGTGTGTAAGCATGCTAAATGGAAAGAACATGGAGAAACTGCTTTGTTTTACTGGTGGATAAAAAAAGTCTTTCAAATGAAAGTGAGTCAATTAGTGGTCTTCTACTGCCCTCTGCAGGACATTCTACTTAATAAAATATTTTCATCTGTGCTTTTGCATTAGTTTTTGGACTATATCAAATTACTTGCATGAAAATCACCTATTATAACACAGTCATGTTTTGTCAAAGTTTATCACTTCATTTTTACTGAGCTCTCAGTTTGAACAATTCTGCCTCTCAGTGATTAATTTGAAATCTGAAAATGGTGTTATACAGAGGAGATTTGCAATTATCATTTTGTTACCTATCTTTTATTTTAAATATCTCCATCTACAACAAAATGTGTGTGCATGTGTGTGTTCAAGCATGGTTAGTGTATTAAGTATTATTGTTTAAGTATTATTGTTTTCATTTACATTTTAACCACCAGAAGAAGAACACTCATTGGTTCATTCTGCTCACTAAAATATTATTTTTCATTTTTTTTTTTTTCATTTGAAATATTGTTTAAACTTAATAAAATCATTAAAATAACATTTCAAATCATATTTTGTCTGTTTATAAATCCCACAGACTCACACTGGCTGCAATACTAATGTTTTTGTAAAACACAGACCTGATAGTCTAATCTGTGTGTATTGTGCATATATTATTGATATTATTACTATTGCAAATCATGTTATTGTAACTCATATCTTAATAGAATATTATTTGTAATTTTAATTCTTTATTTCTTAATTGTTTTTTTATGATTACTACAGATATTATCACCAAAGATATCAACTAAACCTTCACTTTTAGTATTGACACGCTGCACACACAGCACAATCACACACTCACTAATGCATTCAAATAAATGTAATCTTACTGTGCTACTTTATTTGTACATGATTAGAATGAACAGAAATCTAAGAATATTTTTCTTCTTTTGTTAAAGCCATTTCAGACTCCAAGTAAGCATTATATTACTAATCATCTATTTTACAGGTGCCATACAATTGAAAACTGTATTTATCTTGGCATAGTTGAATGATAAGAGTTCTGGACATGGAACTGACATACCGTGAGCCTCAAACACCATTGTTTCCTCCTTCATGTGTAAATCTCCTGTTTGCAAAAGACAGCTGAAAAATGAGTGAATCCCACCATAACACCGACTGTGACGTTGGAGTCAGGATCATTAATATTTATACCCCCCAAATTTGCATTTTCCAGTCCATGTTCTAGGCCAGGCAGTGTTAATGTGGACCTGCACAGCCGAATCATCAGAAGATCTGCAGGTATTGTGAAGAAGCAAGCAAGGACAATAGTGAAAATGGCAGATCATGGATATAAATGTTATGTCTGAGGCTGTGCTGTGGATTTGAGAACTTTTCATTCCCTTCCCACAAAAGAGAACTGTCAACAGGCATGGTTGATGTTTACAACAGGATAAACTCACCATTTTAATTCAAAGCTGTTAGTTTGCTCTTAACGGAGGCCGATCGGAACGAAACTCGGTGGGCATGTTCGACTCGTGGTCCTAGAGGTCTGTAAGAATTTTGAAAAATCAGCCACTAGTTGACGCTAACAGGTTTTACGGCTATGTAATCACGTGATGCATATCATTTGATAGATCTCCTCATACTGAACAACTTTGCCTCAAGAACTACTGCTGTCAATCAATTTGTTCATTAAATACTTGCGATTATGTTAAAAACCTACTTTTGCGAACTAGTCCTAGGTTTTTCGCCCGATCGGAAATATACCAGTGCAGTACAATTCTCTGGAAGCTCTAGATTATTAATTATATAAAAAACTTTAACTTTACCCATTGGGTAGCCATAACAGGATCATTTAGAAAATGGGTATGGCAAAAAACACTCAAAAGCCTGTAAATCCTAAACAAAAACTCAGACAACTCACTAAACTGCCTTATGTGCTTAAAGACCCTAAATGCTTGAACCCCGCTAAATGCTGCTTGCAGCTTTAATTATTATAATTAGGGGTTCAAGCACGAAGTGCTGAAACCCTATTGTAATTGTGCTGATTTTTATTATTATTATTATTATTATTATTATTATTATTATTATTATTCCGCCGTAAAACGCATCGTGCAGCCCAAACCGTAAGAGCTGGAACTTTGAAACTTTGCCAGATGGTAGTACAAAAATCGAGGAAAGGATCAGAGATTATGACCCCGATTGGCCCATAGGTGGCGCTATAACAACCAAAAGCGCGGAACTGCTCATAACTCCTAGACCGTATGTCGTAGACTCAAGTGTCTTATATCGTTGGAAAGCTGGACGCCTGACGAACAAAACGTATATCTCCGATTTCATTTCCGCCATGATAGATTTTCCGCCATTTTGAATTTTGTCAAAAACCTACTTTTGTGAACTAGTCCCTGGTTTTTTACCCGATTGGAACCAAACCAGTGCAGAAATGTTCTCTGGAGACTGAATATCAATAATTATCGAAAAAAAGTTGAAATTTCGATTCACGGTCGCTAAGGGCCGCCAAAACGTACGTTGTGGGAGGGGCCTATTTTACTAAAATGGCTATAACTCCCGAAGTAAATGAGGTATCTTCACCAAACTTGGTCCACATGTGTATGAGTTCAATCTGGGGTCACAGTAAAAAAATCGCGACGATTGGCCTCATGGTGGCGCTATAACATGAAAAAAACATAAATCAGGCTATAACCACCTGACCGTTAGTCCGATTGACTTGAAAATTGGTATGCAGTGTCTTGGTCCAAGGTGCCATGTATGTGTATGAGGACATTGGCGTATCTCAAAAAACATGGCCGCCATCGGCCAACGAAGTTTGAGCACCTATTAGACAAGGTTAACGGAGGCCGATCGGAACGAAACTCAATGGGCATGTTCGGCTCATGGCCCTAAAGGTCTGTAAGAATTTTGAAAGAAATCGGCCACTAGTTGGCGCTAACGAGTTTTACGGCTCTGTAATCACGTGGTGTTACAAATATCCACACAATATGCATATCATTTGATAGATCTCCTCATCCTGAACAACTTTGCCTCAAGAACCATTGCTGTCAATCAAACTGTTCATTAATTATTCATTAATATGTTAAAAACCTACTTTTGCGAACTAGTCCTAGGTTTTTTGCCCGATCGGAACCAGACCAGTCTAGGACAATTCTCTGGACTCTCTAGATCAATAATTATCAAAAAAAAGTTGAACTTTTGCATTTGGATGGCTGTAATAGGGTCATTTATAAAATGGGCGTGTCAAAATACATTAAAAAGCCTATAAATCCTAAATAAAAACTCAGAACTTCACAAAAATTGGTCAGCATATGTGACATAACATCATTAACAAGCATGCAAAATTTTATGGAGATCGGACCAAAGGTGGCGCTATAACAGTTAAAAGGCTTTTAAACCATATGTTTTCTATGGTAAACTGCCTGTATTGGCTGTAAATGGTCTTTTCCATCTCTGATCATATAATTTTCATATCATAATGTTCAAAACTAGTGCAATACAATTCTCTGGACTCACTAGATCAATAATTGTCAGAAAAAGTTGAACTACTTCATTTGGATAGCTATAATAGGTTCACTTCAAAATCTGGCCTTTACCAAGTGTCCCCGAAAGCCTATATCTCTTTAATCAATGCTCAGACCTTCTTAAAAACAAGTCAGAACGTGTGAAATATCACCCTGAACAAGCATGAAAATTTTCAGACAGATCGGACAAAATTTGCCTCTATAACAGTTAAAAAGGTGAAAATGATATGAATTAATGGCATGTTAAGCCAATAAGTGGTATTTTACTGCCCCCTGCTGTTTAAAATAGTCATTTTCTCATATTGGTATTGGTATCAGCCATGGTAAATCATGATAAATGATGGTGTGTGTGTGTGTGTGTGTGTGTGTGTGTGTGTGTGTGTGTGTGTGTGTGTGTGTGTGTGTGTGTGTGTGTGTGTGTGTGTGTGTGTGTGTGTGTGTGTGTGGTACAAATATAACAAAGGTTTTATTTTCCAACATGAAAACAAACATAACAGAGTGCTAGTGCACAAACAATAACCGACAATGATAATAGATGAGAGGGGAACTTAAATACACAGATCAAGACAAGGACAACAGGTGACGGTTATGATGATGAGGAGCAGGTGATGATGAGGAGGGTGATGAGGAGCAGGTGCAGGTGATGACGACAGATGGTGAATGTGATGAAGACAGAAGGTGAATGTGATGAAGGTGAATGTGACACCAATATCACTGAAACATTTGTGTGTGTGTGTGTGTGTGTGTGTAGCATTATTGTGTGTAGCATATGTAGCAAGTATGCATTATTGAGTTAACATGGAAACACTGGTTTGCTTTAGTGCAGAAAACTGGTCAAAATCATGAGGTTTAAAGTGAAAGTGAGCCAATAAGTGGTCTTCTACTGCCCTCTGCTGGCCATTCTACTTATTAATTAAATTTTTCCACATGTGCTTGCATTTATACTTGAATACACACTAAAAATCACTTATATAGCAATAACTATTATAACACAATCATATTTTGTCAGTGTTAATCACTTTATTTGCACTGACACTTCAAATAATTGCTAGTAATGTGGTAAATCATGGTAAATCATGGTTAACTATGCTGTGTGTGTGTGTGTGTGTGTGTGTGTGTGTGTGTGTGTGTGTGTGTGTGAGTGTGTGTGTGTGTGTGTGTGTGTGTGTGTGTGTAAGCATGCATTGAGTTAACATGGATAAACTGGTTTGCTTTAGTGCAGAAAACTGGTTTAAAGTGAAAGTGAGCCAATAAGTGGTCTTCTACTGCCCTCTGCTGGCCATTCTACTTATTAATGAAATATTTCAACATGTGCTTGCATTCATACTTGAATACACACTAAAAAAATCACTTATATAGCAATAACTATTATAACACAATCATATTTTGTCAGTGTTAATCACTTTATTTGCACTGACACTTCAAATAATTGCTAGTAATGTGATAAATCAGGCTAGAAACATGGTAAATCAAAGTAAATAATACTAGATTGTCGTTTATCTCCTGGTAAATAATACTAGAACGTGGTATATCATGGTAAATCATGGTTAACTATGCTGTGTGTGTGTGTGTGTGTGTGTGTGTGTGTGTGTGTGTGTGTGTGTGTGTGTGTGTGTGTGTAAGCATGCATTGAGTTAACATGGAAAAACTGGTTTGCTTTAGTGCAGAAAACTGGTTTAAAGTGAAAGTGAGCCAATAAGTGGTCTTCTAGTGCCCTCTGCTGGCCATTCTACTTAATAATGAAATATTTTACATGTGCTTTTGCATTCATACTTGGACACACACTAAAAATCACGTATATAACTAACTATTATAACACAATAATATTTTGTCAGTGTTCATCACCTCATTTGCACTGACACTTCACATAATTGCTAGTAATGTGGTTAATCATGCTAGAAACATTGTAAATCATAGTAAATAATACTGAAATGAGGTGTATCAAGGTAAATCATGCTAGAATCCTAATAAATCATTCTGGAACATGGTATATGATAGTAAATCATGCTAGAATCATATTAAATAATTCTAGAATGTGGCAAATCGTTGTGGGAGGAGCCTATTTTACTCAAATGGCTATAACTCAAGAAGTAAATGAGATATCTTCACCAAACTCAGTACACATGTGTATGGGTTCAATTTGAGGTCACAGTAAACAATTTTATGGAGATCGGACCATAGGTGGCGCTATAACTGTTAAAAAGCTTTAAAACCATATATATCCCATGGCAAATTGCCTGTATTGGCTGTAAATGGTCTTTTCCATCTATTATGTCAGTGGTTACATGCTTGCTAAATAAATCTTAATAACTTTTGATGCTTTTGTGCTTAAATGCCTTAAAGGCCTTAACTGCTTGAACCCCGATAAATGCTGCTTGCAGCTTTAATTATTAGGGGTTCAAGCACGAAGTGCTGAAACCCTATTGTAATTGTACTGATTTTTATTATTATTATTATTATTATTATTCTGCCGTAAAACGCATCGTGCAGCCCAAACCGTAAGGGCTAGAGCTTTGAAACTTTGCCAGATGGTAGTACAAAAATCGAGGAGAGGTTATCAAATTATGACCTCGATTGGCCCATAGGTGGCGCTATAACAACCAAAAGCGCGAAAGTGGTCATAACTCCTGGACCGTATGTCGTAGACACAAGTGTCTTATATCATTGGAAAGCTGGTCGTCTGACGAACAAAACGTATATCTCCGATTTCATTTCCGTCATGATAGATTTTCCGCCATTTTGAATTTTGTCGAAAACCTACTTTTGCGAACTAGTCCCTGGTTTTTTGCTCGATCGGAACCAAACCAGTGCAGAATTGTTCTCTGGAGACTGAAGATCAATAATTATCGAAAAAAGGTTGAAATTTCGATTCAGGGTCGCTAGGGGGCGCAAAATTAACGTTGTGGGCGGAGCCTATTTTACTAAAATGGCTATAACTCCAGAAGTAAATGAGGTATTTTCAACAAACTTGGTACACATATGTAAGAGGTCAATCTGAGGACACGGTAAAAAAATCGCGGCGATTGGCCACATGGTGGCGCTATAACATGAAAAAAACATAAAACAGGCTATAACCACCTGACCGTTAGTCCGATTGACTTGAAAATTGGTATGCAGTGTCTTGGTCCAAGGTGCCATGTATGTCTATGAGGACATTGGTGTATCTCAAAAAACATGGCCGCCATTGGCCAATGAAGTTGAGCACCTATTAGACAAGGTTAACGGAGGCCGATCGGAACGAAACTCGGTGGGCATGTTCGACTCATGGCCCTAGAGGTCTGTAAGAATTTTGAAAGAAATCGGCCACTAGTTGGCGCTAACGAGTTTTATGGCTCTGTAATCACGTGGTGTTAGATATATTGTCACAAAATGCATATCATTTGATAGATCTGCTCATGCTGAACAACTTTGCCTCTAGAACCATTGCGGTCAATCAAACCGTTCATTAAATATTCATGAATATGTTAAAAACCTACTTTTGCGAACTAGTCCCTGGTTTTTTGCCCGATCGGAACCAGACCAGTCTAGGACAATTCTATGGACTCTCTAGATCAATAATTATCAAAAAAAAGTTGAACTTTTGTATTTGTATGGCTGTAATAGGGTCATTTATAAAATGGGTGTGGCAAAATACACTCAAAAGCCTATAAATCCTAAATGAAAACTCAGAACTTCACAAAAATTGGTGAGCATATGTGTCATAACATCACAAACAAGCTTGCAAAATTTTATGGAGATTGGACAATAGTTGGCGCTATAACTGTTAAAAAGCTTTAAAACCATATATTTCCTATGGTAAACTGCCTGTATTGGCTGTAAATGGTCTTTTCCATGTCTGATCATATAATTTTCATATCATAATGTTCAAAACTAGTGCAATACAATTCTCTGGACTCACTAGATCAATAATTGTCAGAAAAAGTTGAACTACTTCATTTGGATAGCTATAATAGGTTCACTTCAAAATCTGGCCTTTACCAAGTGTCCCCGAAAGCCTATATCTCTTTAATCAATGCTCAGACCTTCTTAAAAACAAGTCAGAACGTGTGAAATATCACCCTGAACAAGCATGAAAATTTTCAGACAGATCGGACAAAATTTGCCTCTATAACAGTTAAAAAGGTGAAAATGATATGATTTAATGGCATGTTAAGCCAATAAGTGGTATTTTACTGCCCCCTGCTGTTTAAAATAGTCATTTTCTCATATTGGTATTGGTATCAGCCATGGTAAATCATGATAAATGATGGTGTGTGTGTGTGTGTGTGTGTGTGTGTGTGTGTGTGTGTGTGTGTGTGTGTGTGTGTGTGTGGTACAAATATAACAAAGGTTTTATTTTCCAACATGAAAACAAACATAACAGAGTGCTAGTGCACAAACAATAACCGACAATGATAATGGATGAGAGGGGAACTTAAATACACAGATCAAGACAAGGACAACAGGTGACGGTTATGATGATGAGGAGCAGGTGATGATGAGGAGGGTGATGAGGAGCAGGTGCAGGTGATGACGACAGATGGTGAATGTGATGAAGACAGAAGGTGAATGTGATGAAGGTGAATGTGACACCAATATCACTGAAACATTTGTGTGTGTGTGTGTGTGTGTGTGTGTGTGTGTGTGTGTGTGTGTGTGTAGCATTATTGTGTGTAGCATATGTAGCAATTATGCATTATTGAGTTAACATGGAAACACTGGTTTGCTTTAGTGCAGAAAACTGGTCAAAATCATGAGGTTTAAAGTGAAAGTGAGCCAATAAGTGGTCTTCTACTGCCCTCTGCTGGCCATTCTACTTATTAATTAAATTTTTCCACATGTGCTTGCATTTATACTTGAATACACACTAAAAATCACTTATATAGCAATAACTATTATAACACAATCATATTTTGTCAGTGTTAATCACTTTATTTGCACTGACACTTCAAATAATTGCTAGTAATGTGGTAAATCATGGTAAATCATGGTTAACTATGCTCTGTGTGTGTGTGTGTGTGTGTGTGTGTGTGTGTGTGTGTGTGTGTGTGTGTGTGTGTGTGTGTGTGTGTGTGTGTGTGTGTGTGTAAGCATGCATTGAGTTAACATAGATAAACTGGTTTGCTTTAGTGCAGAAAACTGGTTTAAAGTGAAAGTGAGCCAATAAGTGGTCTTCTACTGCCCTCTGCTTGCCATTCTACTTATTAATGAAATATTTCAACATGTGCTTGCATTCATACTTGAATACACACAAAAAAAATCACTTATATAGCAATAACTATTATAACACAATCATATTTTGTCAGTGTTAATCACTTTATTTGCACTGACACTTCAAATAATTGCTAGTAATGTGATAAATCAGGCTAGAAACATGGTAAATCAAAGTAAATAATACTAGATTGTCGTTTATCTCCTGGTAAATAATACTAGAACGTGGTATATCATGGTAAATCACGGTTAACTATGCTGTGTGTGTATGTGTGTGTGTGTGTGTGTGTGTTGTGTGTGTGTGTGTGTGTGTGTGTGTGTGTGTGTGTGTGTGTGTGTGTGTGTTGTGTGTGTGTGTGTGTGTGTGTGTGTGTGTGTGTGTGTGTGTGTGTGTGTGTGTGTGTGTGTGTGTGTGTGTGTGTGTGTGTGTGTAAGCATGCATTGAGTTAACATGGAAAAACTGGTTTGCTTTAGTGCAGAAAACTGGTTTAAAGTGAAAGTGAGCCAATAAGTGGTCTTCTACTGCCCTCTGCTGGCCATTCTACTTAATAATGAAATATTTTACATGTGCTTTTGCATTCATACTTGGACACACACTAAAAATCACGTATATAACTAACTATTATAACACAATAATATTTTGTCAGTGTTCATCACCTCATTTGCACTGACACTTCACATATTTGCTAGTAATGTGGTTAATCATGCTAGAAACATTGTAAATCATAGTAAATAATACTGAAATGAGGTGTATCAAGGTAAATCATGCTAGAATCCTAATAAATCATTCTGGAACATGGTATATGATAGTAAATCATGCTAGAATCATATTAAATAATTCTAGAATGTGGCAAATCGTTGTGGGAGGAGCCTATTTTACTCAAATGGCTATAACTCAAGAAGTAAATGAGATATCTTCACCAAACTCAGTACACATGTGTATGGGTTCAATTTGAGGTCACAGTAAACAATTCTATGGAGATCGGAGCATAGGTGGCGCTATAACTGTTAAAAAGCTTTAAAACCATATATATCCCATGGCAAATTGCCTGTATTGGCTGTAAATGGTCTTTTCCATCTATTATGTCAGTGGTTACATGCTTGCTAAATAAATCTTAATAACTTTTGATGCTTTTGTGCTTAAATGCCTTAAAGGCCTTAACTGCTTGAACCCCGATAAATGCTGCTTGCAGCTTTAATTATTATTATTATTATTATTCCGCCGTAAAACGCATCGTGCAGCCCAAACCGTAAGAGCTGGAACTTTGAAACTTTGCCAGATGGTAGTACAAAAATCGAGGAAAGGTTCAGAGATTATGACCCCGATTGGCCCATAGGTGGCGCTATAACAACCAAAAGCGCGAAACTGCTCATAACTCCTAGACCGTATGTCGTAGACTCAAGTGTCTTATATCATTGGAAAGCTGGACGCCTGTCGAACAAAACGTATATCTCCGATTTCATTTGCGCCATGATAGATTTTCCGCCATTTTGAATTTTGTCAAAAACCTACTTTTGCGAACTAGTCCCTGGTTTTTCACCCAATTGGAACCAAACCAGTGCAGAAATGTTCTCTGGAGACTGAATATCAATAATTATCGAAAAAAAGTTGAAATTTCGATTCACGGTCGCTAAGGGGCGCCAAAACGTGCGTTGTGGGAGGGGCCTATTTTACTAAAATGGCTATAACTCCCGAAGTAAATGAGGTATCTTCACCAAACTTGGTACACATGTGTATGAGTTCAATCTGGGGTCACATTAAAAAAATCGCGACGATTGGCCTCATGGTGGCGCTATAACATGAAAAAAACATAAATCAGGCTATAACCACCTGACCGTTAGTCCGATTGACTTGAAAATTGGTATGCAGTGTCTTGGTCCAAGGTGCCATGTATGTGTATGAGGACATTGGCGTATCTCAAAAAACATGGCCGCCATCGGCCAATGAAGTTTGAGCACCTATTAGACAAGGTTAACGGAGGCCGATCGGAACAAAACTCAATGGGCATGTTCGGCTTATGGCCCTAGAGGTCTGTAAGAATTTTGAAAGAAATCGGCCACTAGTTGGCGCTAACGAGTTTTACGGCTCTGTAATCACGTGGTGTTACAAATATCCACACAATATGCATATCATTTGATAGATCTCCTCATCCTGAACAACTTTGCCTCAAGAACCATTGCTGTCAATCAAACTATTCATTAATTATTTACGAATATGTTAAAAACCTACTTTTGCGAACTAGTCCTAGGTTTTTTGCCCGATCGGAACCAGACCAGTCTAGGACAATTCTCTGGACTCTCTAGATCAATAATTATCGAAAAAAAGTTGAACTTTTGCATTTGGATGGCTGTAATAGGGTAATTTATAAAATGGGCGTGGCAAAATACACTCAAAAGCCTATAAATCATAAATGAAAACTCAGAACTTCACAAAAATTGGTCAGCATATGTGACATATCATCATTAACAAGCATGCAAAATTTTATAGAGGTCGGACCAAAGGTGGCGCTATAACAGTTAAAAGGCTTTTAAACCATATGTTTCCTATGGTAAACTGCCTGTATTGGCTGTAAATGGTCTTTTCCATCTCTGATCATATAATTTTCATATCATAATGTTCAAAACTAGTGCAATACAATTCTCTGGACTCACTAGATCAATAATTGTCAGAAAAAGTTGAACTACTTCATTTGGATAGCTATAATAGGTTTACTTCAAAATGTGGCCTTTACCAAGTGTCCCCGAAAGCCTATATCTCTTTAATCAATGCTCAGACCTTCTTAAAAACAAGTCAGAACGTGTGAAATATCACCCTGAACAAGGATGAAAAATTTCAGACAGATCGGACAAAATTTGCCTCTATAACAGTTAAAAAGGTGAAAATGATATGAATTAATGGCATGTTAAGCCAATAAGTGGTATTTTATTTCCTCCTGCTGTTTAAAATAGTAATTTTGTTATATTGGTATTGGTATCAGCCATAGTAAATCATGATAAACTATGGTAAATCATGCTAGAATGTGTTATATCATGTTAAATCATGCTAGAACATGGTCTTTCCCATCTATGATGTCAATGATTGAAAAAACAACAACAACAACAACATTTGCCTGTGTGTGTGTGGTACAAATATAACAGATTTTATTTTCCAACATGAAAACAAACATAACAGAGTGCTAGTGCACAAACAATAACCTACAATGATAATGGGTGAGAGGGGAACTTAAATACACAGATCAAGACAAGGACAACAGGTGACGGTTATGATGATGAGGAGCAGGTGATGATGATGATGAGGGTGATGAGGAGCAGGTGCAGGTGATGACGACAGATGGTGAATGTGATGAAGACAGAAGGTGAATATGATGAAGGTGAATGTGACACTAATATCACTGAAACATTTGTGTGTGTGTGTGTGTGTGTGTGTGTGTGTGTGTGTGTGTAAAATGCATTATGGAGTTAAAATGGAAAAACTGGTTTGTTTTAGTGCAGAAAAATGGTGAAAATCAAGAAGTTTAAAGTGAAAGTGTGCCAATATGTGGTCTTCTACTGCTCTCTGCTGGCCATTCTACTTATTAATGAAGTCTACTCACATGCTTTTACATTCATTAGACACTAAAAATCACTTATATAACAATAAGACACTAAAAAATCACTTATATAACAATTACTATTGTAGCACAATCATGCTAGAATCATAATAAATAATACTAGAATGTGGTAAATTGTTGTGGGAGGAGCCTATTTTACTAAAATGGCTATAAGTCAAGAAGTAAATGAGATATCTTCACCAAACTCAGTACACATGTGTATGGGTTCAATTTGAGGTCACAGTAAACAATTTTATGGAGATCGGACCATAGGTGGCGCTATAACTGTTAAAAAGCTTTAAAACCATATATTTCCTATGGTACATTGCCTGTATTGGCTGTAAATGGTCTTTTTCATCTATTATGTCAGTGGTTAGATGCTTGCTAAATAAAACTAATAACTTTTGATGCTTTTGTGCTTAAAGGCCTTAAAGGCCTTAACTGCTTGAACCCCGATAAATGCTGCTTGCAGCTTTAATTATTATTATTATTCTTCTGCCGTAAAACGCATCGTGCAGCCCAAACCGTAAGGGCTGGAGACTTGAAACTTTGCCAGATGGTAGTACAAAAATCGAGGAGAGGTTCAGAGATTATGACCCCGATTGGCCCATAGGTGGCGCTATAACAACCAAAAGCGCGAAACTGCTCATAACTCCTTGACCGTATGTCGTAGACTCAAGTGTCTTATATCATTGGAAAGCTGGAGACGTGATGAACAAAACGTATATCTCCGATTTCATTTCCGGTATGGAAATTTTTCCGCCATTTTGAATTTTGTCAAAAAACTACTTTTGCTAATTAGTCCTAGGTTTTTTGTCCGATCGGAACCAAACCAGAGCAGAAATGTTCTATGGAGTCTGACAATCAATAATTATCAAAAAAAAATCGAAATTTCGATTCATGGTCGCTAGGGGGCATAAAATAAACATTGTGGGAGGAGCCTATTTTACTAAAATGGCTATAACTCAAAAAGTAAATGAGATAGCTTAACCAAACTCGGTACACATGTGTATGGGTTCAGTCTGGGGTCACAGTAAAAAAATCGCGACGATTGAACAATAGGTGGCGCTATAACATGGAAAAAACATGAAAAGGGCTATAACCACCTGACCGTTAGTCCGATTGACTTGAAAATTGGTATGCAGTGTCTTGGCCCAAGGTGCCATATATGTCTATGAGGAAATTGGCGTATCTCAAAAAACATGGCCGCCATTGGCCAATGAAGTTGAGCACCTATTAGACAAGGTTAACGGAGGCCGATCGGAACGAAACTCGATGGGCATGTTCCTCTCATGGCCCTAGAGGTCTGTAAGAATTTTGAAAGAAATCGGCCACTAGTTGGCGCTAACGAGTTTTATGGCTCTGTAATCACGTGGTGTTACACTCATCCACACAATATGCATATCATTTGATAGATCTGCTCATGCTGAACAACTTTGCCTCAAGAACCATTGCTGTCAATCAAACCGTTCATTAAATATTCGCGAACATGTTAAAAACCTACTTTTGCGAACTAGTCCTAGGTTTTTCGCCCGATCGGAACCAGACCAGTCTAGGACAATTCTCTGGACTCTCTAGATCAATAATTATCGAAAAAAAGTTGAACTTTTGCATTTGGTTGGCTGTAATAGGGTCATTTATAAAATGGGCGTGGCAAAATACATTAAAAATCCTATAAATCCTAAATGAAAACTCAGAACTTCACAAAAATTGGTGAGCATATGTGACATAACATCATTAACAAGCATGCCAAATTTTATGGAGATCGGACCATAGGTGGCGCTATAACTGTTAAAAAGCTTTAAAACAATATATTTCCTATGGTACATTGCCTGTATTGGCTGTAAATGGTCTTTTCCATCTATTATGTCAGTGGTTACATGCTTGCTAAATAAAACCTGATAACTTTTGATGCTTTTGTGCTTAAAAACCCTTAAAGGCCTTAATAGCTTGAACCCCGATAAATGCTGCTTGCAGCTTTAATTATTAGGGGTTCAAGCACGAAGTGCTGAAACCCTATTGTAATTGTGCTGATTTTTATTATTAGGGGTTCAAGCACGAAGTGCTGAAACCCTATTGTAATTGTCCTGATTTTTATTATTATTTTTCTTCTGCCGTAAAACGCATCGTGCAGCCCAAACCGTAAGAGCTGGAACCTTGAAACTTTGCCAGATGGTAGTACAAAAATCGAGGAGAGGTTATCAAATTATGACCCCGATTGGCCCATAGGTGGCGCTATAGCAACCAAAAGCGCGAAACTGCTCAGAACTCCTAGACCGTATGTCGTAGACTCAAGTGTCTTATATCATTGGAAAGCTGGACGCCTGACGAACAAAACGTATATCTCCGATTTCATTTCCGCCATGATAGATTTTCCGCCATTTTGAATTTTGTCAAAAACCTACTTTTGCGAACTAGTCCCTGGTTTTTCGCCCGATCGGAACCAAACCAGTGCAGAAATGTTCTCTAGAAACTGAAGATCAATAATTATCGAAAAAAAGTCGAAATTTCGATTCACGGACGCTAAGGGGCGTCAAAACGTACGTTGTGGGAGGGGCCTATTTTACTAAAATGGCTATAACTCCAGAAGTAAATGAGGTATCTTCACCAAACTCGGTACACACATGTATGAGCTCAATATGAGGTAACAGTAAAAAAATCGCGGCGATTTGCCACATGGTGGCGCTATAATATGAAAAAAACATAAAACAGGCTTTAACCACCTGACCGTTAGTCCGATTGACTTGAAAATTGGTATGCAGTGTCTTGGTCCAAGGTGTCATGTATGTGTATGAGGACATTGGCGTATCTAAAAAAACATGGCCGCCATCGACCAATGAAGTTTGAGCACCTATTAGACAAGGTTAACGGAGGCTGATCGGAACGAAACTCGGTGGGCATGTTCTACTCATGGCCCTAGAGGTCTGTAAGAATTTTAAAAGAAATCGGCCACTAGTTGGCGCTAACGAGTTTTATGGCTCTGTAATCACGTGGTGTTACACTTATTGTCACAAAATGCATACCATTTGATAGATCTCCTCTTGTTGAACAACTTTGCCTCAAGAACCATTGCTGTCAATCAAACCGTTCATTAAATATTTGTAATTATGTTAAAAACCTACTTTTGCGAACTAGTCCTAGGTTTTTCGCCCGATCGGAACCAAAACAGTCTAGGACAATT
Organism: Scardinius erythrophthalmus; assembly: GCF_964197995.2. Taxonomy (NCBI): domain Eukaryota; kingdom Metazoa; phylum Chordata; class Actinopteri; order Cypriniformes; family Leuciscidae; genus Scardinius; species Scardinius erythrophthalmus. The sequence continues at coordinate 60,701,391 of NC_138222.1, read as the reverse complement.
CTATGGACTCTCTAGGTCAATAATTATCAAAAAAAAGTTGAACTTTTGCATTTTTCGCATGGCTAACAGGGTCATTTAGAAAATGGGCGTGGTAAAATGCACTCAAAAGCCTATAAATCCTAAACAAAAACTCAGAACTTCACGAAAATTGATGAGCATATGTGTCATAACCTGCTTAAGAAGCATGGAAAATTTTATGGAGAGCGGACCATAGTTGGCGCTATAACTGTTCAAACGCTTTAAAACCATATATTTCCTATGGTAAATTGCCTGTATTTGCTGTAAATGGTGTCTTCTATCATATAATGTTCATATCATAATGTTCAAAACCAGTGCAGCACAATTCTCTGAACTCTCTAGATCAATAATTATCAGAAAAAAAGTTTAACTTCTTCAAAAGGTGATTTTATATGAATATAATGACATATTAAGCCAATAAGTGGTATTTTACTGCCCCCTGCTGTCATTTCATCATACTACTCCCTAATATTGTTATAAAATTCATATTTAGACTTTATAAAATCATTATTTTAACATTTACAATCACATTTTGTCAAAACTCATCTATTGAGTATTACTATTGACAATTGTGTTACACTGAGATATGGAAATGGACGAAAGTAAATGAATGAAATGAAACGAAAGTATAACGGCATTTAAGCCACGCCCCCGAATACAAATTCATTCATAACTCGAAAACGGAAAGTCGTTGCGCGCTCAAATTTTGATGGTGAGGACCTCTCCGGGCTCTTGATCGAAACGTGTCGTCGCGGGCCTCGGGAGCGCGCCCCCCGCGCATTGCGAATCCGCGGGACCCCCGATTTTGAACGGCCATTACTCCCGACCCAGACCACCCCGAACATTGTGTGAGAGCTCGTTGGAAAGGGCGCGTCCTTGGCTAGCTTCGATTCAAATGTGGTGTTATTTGCCCTGGGCATTCCAGAGATAATAGCCCGAACAGATATGCCTTATAACAGTCATAACTCCCAGCCCCAATCGCCCAAAAACACCTTGATGGTCTCATTCAACAGGGCTCCTCAAGCACTATCTATGCTCTGAGTTTCAGAATTTTTCGCCTTTTGGTTCCTGAGATATAAGTAAAAAAAAACAAATTCCCATTCATTCATTCAAACACTTCAACTGTAAAATGTAAGCTATAATACCACTGTTGTCCACTAGAGGGAGCAGCAGGATTACGCATGATCTTTTAATTCGCTTCAGTATTGGGAAATAAACAAATGCTTTAAGAAGCAATCTTTTTTATTATGATGTTTTTTTTTTATTATGATATTTGTATATATTTTATTTTTTTATTATGATTATGAACGGTTTGATTGACATTAGTGATTCTTGAGGCAAAGTTGTTCAAGATGAGGAGATTAAGATATTTTCACAATATCACATCCTAAAAACATTGAAAACATATTTGTCTTTGTGTGTGTGTGTGTGTGTGTGTGTGTGTGTGTGTGTGTGTGTGGATGTGTTTGTGTGTGTGTCTGTGTGTGTAAGCATGCTAAATGGAAAGAACATGGAGAAACTGCTTTGTTTTACTGGTGGATAAAAAAAGTCTTTCAAATGAAAGTGAGTCAATTAGTGGTCTTCTACTGCCCTCTGCAGGACATTCTACTTAATAAAATATTTTCATCTGTGCTTTTGCATTAGTTTTTGGACTATATCAAATTACTTGCATGAAAATCACCTATTATAACACAGTCATGTTTTGTCAAAGTTTATCACTTCATTTTTACTGAGCTCTCAGTTTGAACAATTCTGCCTCTCAGTGATTAATTTGAAATCTGAAAATGGTGTTATACAGAGGAGATTTGCAATTATCATTTTGTTACCTATCTTTTATTTTAAATATCTCCATCTACAACAAAATGTGTGTGCATGTGTGTGTTCAAGCATGGTTAGTGTATTAAGTATTATTGTTTAAGTATTATTGTTTTCATTTACATTTTAACCACCAGAAGAAGAACACTCATTGGTTCATTCTGCTCACTAAAATATTATTTTTCATTTTTTTTTTTTCATTTGAAATATTGTTTAAACTTAATAAAATCATTAAAATAACATTTCAAATCATATTTTGTCTGTTTATAAATCCCACAGACTCACACTGGCTGCAATACTAATGTTTTTGTAAAACACAGACCTGATAGTCTAATCTGTGTGTATTGTGCATATATTATTGATATTATTACTATTGCAAATCATGTTATTGTAACTCATATCTTAATAGAATATTATTTGTAATTTTAATTCTTTATTTCTTAATTGTTTTTTTATGATTACTACAGATATTATCACCAAAGATATCAACTAAACCTTCACTTTTAGTATTGACACGCTGCACACACAGCACAATCACACACTCACTAATGCATTCAAATAAATGTAATCTTACTGTGCTACTTTATTTGTACATGATTAGAATGAACAGAAATCTAAGAATATTTTTCTTCTTTTGTTAAAGCCATTTCAGACTCCAAGTAAGCATTATATTACTAATCATCTATTTTACAGGTGCCATACAATTGAAAACTGTATTTATCTTGGCATAGTTGAATGATAAGAGTTCTGGACATGGAACTGACATACCGTGAGCCTCAAACACCATTGTTTCCTCCTTCATGTGTAAATCTCCTGTTTGCAAAAGACAGCTGAAAAATGAGTGAATCCCACCATAACACCGACTGTGACGTTGGAGTCAGGATCATTAATATTTATACCCCCCAAATTTGCATTTTCCAGTCCATGTTCTAGGCCAGGCAGTGTTAATGTGGACCTGCACAGCCGAATCATCAGAAGATCTGCAGGTATTGTGAAGAAGCAAGCAAGGACAATAGTGAAAATGGCAGATCATGGATATAAATGTTATGTCTGAGGCTGTGCTGTGGATTTGAGAACTTTTCATTCCCTTCCCACAAAAGAGAACTGTCAACAGGCATGGTTGATGTTTACAACAGGATAAACTCACCATTTTAATTCAAAGCTGTTAGTTTGCTCTTAACGGAGGCCGATCGGAACGAAACTCGGTGGGCATGTTCGACTCGTGGTCCTAGAGGTCTGTAAGAATTTTGAAAAATCAGCCACTAGTTGACGCTAACAGGTTTTACGGCTATGTAATCACGTGATGCATATCATTTGATAGATCTCCTCATACTGAACAACTTTGCCTCAAGAACTACTGCTGTCAATCAATTTGTTCATTAAATACTTGCGATTATGTTAAAAACCTACTTTTGCGAACTAGTCCTAGGTTTTTCGCCCGATCGGAAATATACCAGTGCAGTACAATTCTCTGGAAGCTCTAGATTATTAATTATATAAAAAACTTTAACTTTACCCATTGGGTAGCCATAACAGGATCATTTAGAAAATGGGTATGGCAAAAAACACTCAAAAGCCTGTAAATCCTAAACAAAAACTCAGACAACTCACTAAACTGCCTTATGTGCTTAAAGACCCTAAATGCTTGAACCCCGCTAAATGCTGCTTGCAGCTTTAATTATTATTATTATTATTATTATTCCGCCGTAAAACGCATCGTGCAGCCCAAACCGTAAGAGCTGGAACTTTGAAACTTTGCCAGATGGTAGTACAAAAATCGAGGAAAGGTTCAGAGATTATGACCCCGATTGGCCCATAGGTGGCGCTATAACAACCAAAAGCGCGGAACTGCTCATAACTCCTAGACCGTATGTCGTAGACTCAAGTGTCTTATATCGTTGGAAAGCTGGACGCCTGACGAACAAAACGTATATCTCCGATTTCATTTCCGCCATGATAGATTTTCCGCCATTTTGAATTTTGTCAAAAACCTACTTTTGCGAACTAGTCCCTGGTTTTTTACCCGATTGGAACCAAACCAGTGCAGAAATGTTCTCTGGAGACTCAATATCAATAATTATCGAAAAAAAGTTGAAATTTCGATTCACGGTCGCTAAGGGCCGCCAAAACGTACGTTGTGGGAGGGGCCTATTTTACTAAAATGGCTATAACTCCCGAAGTAAATGAGGTATCTTCACCAAACTTGGTCCACATGTGTATGAGTTCAATCTGGGGTCACAGTAAAAAAATCGCGACGATTGGCCTCATGGTGGCGCTATAACATGAAAAAAACATAAATCAGGCTATAACCACCTGACCGTTAGTCCGATTGACTTGAAAATTGGTATGCAGTGTCTTGGTCCAAGGTGCCATGTATGTGTATGAGGACATTGGCGTATCTAAAAAAACATGGCCGCCATCGGCCAATGAAGTTTGAGCACCTATTAGACAAGGTTAACGGAGGCCGATCGGAACGAAACTCAATGGGCATGTTCGGCTTATGGCCCTAGAGGTCTGTAAGAATTTTGAAAGAAATCGGCCACTAGTTGGCGCTAATGAGTTTTACGGCTCTGTAATCACGTGGTGTTACAAATATCCACACAATATGCATATCATTTGATAGATCTCCTCATCCTGAACAACTTTGCCTCAAGAACCATTGCTGTCAATCAAACTATTCATTAATTATTTACGAATATGTTAAAAACCTACTTTTGCGAACTAGTCCTAGGTTTTTTGCCCGATCGGAACCAGACCAGTCTAGGACAATTCTCTGGACTCTCTAGATCAATAATTATCGAAAAAAAGTTGAACTTTTGCATTTGGATGGCAGTAATAGGGTAATTTATAAAATGGGTGTGGCAAAATACACTCAAAAGCCTATAAATCATAAATGAAAACTCAGAACTTCACAAAAATTGGTCAGCATATGTGACATACCATCATTAACAAGCATGCAAAATTTTATGGAGATCGGACCAAAGGTGGCGCTATAACAGTTAAAAGGCTTTTAAACCATATGTTTCCTATGGTAAACTGCCTGTATTGGCTGTAAATGGTCTTTTCCATCTCTGATCATATAATTTTCATATCATAATGTTCAAAACTAGTGCAATACAATTCTCTGGACTCACTAGATCAATAATTGTCAGAAAAAGTTGAACTACTTCATTTGGATAGCTATAATAGGTTCACTTCAAAATCTGGCCTTTACCAAGTGTCCCCGAAAGCCTATATCTCTTTAATCAATGCTCAGACCTTCTTAAAAACAAGTCAGAACATGTGAAATATCACCCTGAACAAGCATGAAAATTTTCAGACAGATCGGACAAAATTTGCCTCTATAACAGTTAAAAAGGTGAAAATGATATGAATTAATGGCATGTTAAGCCAATAAGTGGTATTTTACTGCCCCCTGCTGTTTAAAATAGTCATTTTGTCATATTGGTATTGGTATCAGCCATGGTAAATCATGATAAATGATGGTGTGTGTGTGTGTGTGTGTGTGTGTGTGTGTGTGTGTGTGTGTGTGTGTGTGTGTGTGTGTGTGTGTGTGTGTGTGTGTGTGTGTGTGTGTGGTACAAATATAACAAAGGTTTTATTTTCCAACATGAAAACAAACATAACCGAGTGCTAGTGCACAAACAATAACCGACAATGATAATGGATGAGAGGGGAACTTAAATACACAGATCAAGACAAGGACAACAGGTGATGGTTATGATGATGAGGAGCAGGTGATGATGAGGAGGGTGATGAGGAGCAGGTGCAGGTGATGACGACAGATGGTGAATGTGATGAAGACAGAAGGTGAATGTGATGAAGGTGAATGTGACACCAATATCACTGAAACATTTATAAATCAGGCTAGAAACATGGTAAATCAAAGTAAATAATACTAGATTGTCGTTTATCTCCTGGTAAATAATACTAGAACGTGGTATATCATGGTAAATCATGGTTAACTATGCTGTGTGTGTGTGTGTGTGTGTGTGTGTGTGTGTGTGTGTGTGTGTGTGTGTGTGTGTGTGTGTAAGCATGCATTGAGTTTACATGGAAAAACTGGTTTGCTTTAGTGCAGAAAACTGGTTTAAAGTGAAAGTGAGCCAATAAGTGGTCTTCTAGTGCCCTCTGCTGGCCATTCTACTTAATAATGAAATATTTTACATGTGCTTTTGCATTCATACTTGGACACACACTAAAAATCACGTATATAACTAACTATTATAACACAATAATATTTTGTCAGTGTTCATCACCTCATTTGCACTGACACTTCACATAATTGCTAGTAATGTGGTTAATCATGCTAGAAACATTGTAAATCATAGTAAATAATACTGAAATGAGGTGTATCAAGGTAAATCATGCTAGAATCCTAATAAATCATTCTGGAACATGGTATATGATAGTAAATCATGCTAGAATCATATTAAATAATTCTTGAATGTGGCAAATCGTTGTGGGAGGAGCCTATTTTACTCAAATGGCTATAACTCAAGAAGTAAATGAGATATCTTCACCAAAATCAGTACACATGTGTATGGGTTCAATTTGAGGTCACAATAAACAATTTTATGGAGATCGGACCATAGGTGGCGCTATAACTGTTAAAAAGCTTTAAAACCATATATATCCCATGGCAATTTGCCTGTATTGGCTGTAAATGGTCTTTTCCATCTATTATGTCAGTGGTTACATGCTTGCTAAATAAATCTTAATGACTTTTGATGCTTTTGTGCTTAAATGCCTTAAAGGCCTTAACTGCTTGAACCCCGATAAATGCTGCTTGCAGCTTTAATTATTATTATTATTATTATTCTGCCGTAAAACGCATCGTGCAGCCCAAACCGTAAGAGCTGGAACTTTGAAACTTTGCCAGATGGTAGTACAAAAATCGAGGAAAGGTTCAGAGATTATGACCCCGATTGGCCCATAGGTGGCGCTATAACAACCAAAAGCGCGAAACTGCTCATAACTCCTAGACCGTATGTCGTAGACTCAAGTGTCTTATATCATTGGAAAGCTGGACGCCTGACGAACAAAACGTATATCTCCGATTTCATTTCCGCCATGATAGATTTTCCGCCATTTTGAATTTTGTCAAAAACCTACTTTTGCGAACTAGTCCCTGGTTTTTTACCCGATTGGTACCAAACCAGTGCAGAAATGTTCTCTGGAGACTGAATATCAATAATTATCGAAAAAAAGTTGAAATTTCGATTCACGGTCGCTAAGGGGCGCCAAAACGTACGTTGTGGGAGGGGCCTATTTTATTAAAATGGCTATAACTCCCGAAGTAAATGAGGTATCTTCACCAAACTTGGTACACATGTGTAAGAGTTCAATCTGGGGTCACAGTCAAAAAAATCGCGACGATTGGCCTCATGGTGGCGCTATAACATGAAAAAAACATAAATCAGGCTATAACCACCTGACCGTTAGTCCGATTGACTTGAAAATTGGTATGCAGTGTCTTGGTCCAAGGTGCCATGTATGTGTATGAGGACATTGGCGTATCTCAAAAAACATGGCCGCCATCGGCCAATGAAGTTTGAGCACCTATTAGACAAGGTTAACGGAGGCCGATCGAAACGAAACTCAATGGGCATGTTCGGCTCATGGCCCTAGAGGTCTGTAAGAATTTTAAAAGAAATCGGCCACTAGTTGGCGCTAACGAGTTTTACGGCTCTGTAATCACGTGGTGTTACAAATATCCACACAATATGCATATCATTTGATAGATCTCCTCATCCTGAACAACTTTGCCTCAAGAACCATTGCTGTCAATCAAACTGTTCATTAATTATTCATGAATATGTTAAAAATCTACTTTTGCGAACTAGTCCTAGGTTTTTTGCCCGATCGGAACCAGACCAGTCTAGGACAATTCTCTGGACTCTCTAGATCAATAATTATCAAAAAAAAGTTGAACTTTTGCATTTGGATGGCTGTAATAGGGTCATTTATAAAATGGGCGTGGCAAAATACACTAAAAACCCTATAAATCCTAAATGAAAACTCATAACTTCACAAAAGTTGGTGAGCATATGTGACATAACATCATTAACAAGCATGCAACATTTTATGGAGATCGGACCAAAGGTGGCGCTATAACAGTTAAAAGGCTTTTAAACCATATATTTCCTATGGCAAACTGCCTGTATTGGCTGTAAATGGTCTTTTCCATGTCTGATCATATAATTTTCATATCATAATGTTAAAAACTATCGCATAACCATTCTCTGGACTCACTAGAACAATAGTTGTCAGAAAAAGTTGAACTTCTTCATTTGGATAGCTATAATAGGTTCACTTCAAAATGTGGCCTTTACCAAGTGTCCCCGAAAGCCTATATCTCTTTAATCAATGCTCAGACCTTCTTAAAAACAAGTCAGAACGTGTGAAATATCACCCTGAACAAGGATGAAAAATTTCAGACAGATCGGACAAAATTTGCCTCTGTAACAGTTAAAAAGGTGAAAATGATATGAATTAATGGCATATTAAGCCAATAAGTGGTATTTTACTGCCCCCTGCTGTTTAAAATAGTCATTTTGTCATATTGTTCTATAATTTATATTTAGACTTTATAAAATCCCTATTTTAACATTTACAATTACATTTACTCAAAATCCATCTGTTAAAGTATTAGTATTGACAGTTTGATCACATCATATATTTCAAATATCTGTATCTACCACATAATGTGTGTGTGTAGTCTTAGGTTTCTAAATAAATTCTGAATAATCTGATTAATAGCTTACAAAGACTTTGTGAAATGTTTATAGACCATTGAAATATATTTTCATAATGACATATCCCAATAGCATTGAAAAAACAACAACATTTGTCTTTGTGTGTGTGTGTGTGTGTGTGTGTGTGTGTGTGTGTGTGTGTGTGTGTGTGTGTGTGTGTGTGTGTGTGTAAACATGCATTATGGAGTTAAAATGGAAAAACTGGTTTGCTTTAGTACAGAAAAATGGTGAAAATCATGAAGTTTAAAGTGAAAGTGAGCCAATAACTGGTCTTCTACTGCCCTCTGCTGGCCATTCTACTTATTAATGAAGTCTACTCACATATGCTTTTGCATTCATTATACACTAAAAATCACTTATATAACAATAAGACACTAAAAAATCACTTATATAACAATTACTATTGTAGCACAATCATGCTAGAATCATAGTAAATAATACTAGAATGTGGTAAATTGTTGTGGGAGGAGCCTATTTTACTAAAATGGCTATAAGTCAAGAAGTAAATGAGATATCTTCACCAAACTCAGTACACATGTGTATGGGTTCAATTTGAGGTCACAGTAAGCAATTTTATGGAGATCGGACCATAGATGGCGCTATAACTGTTAAAAAAGCTTTAAAACCATATATTTCCTATGGTACATTGCCTGTATTGGCTGTAAATAGTCTTTTTCATCTATTATGTCAGTGGTTAGATGCTTGCTAAATAAAACTAATAACTTTTGATGCTTTTGTGCTTAAAGGCCTTAAAGGCCTTAACTGCTTGAACCCCGATAAATGCTGCTTGCAGCTTTAATTAGGGGTTCAAGCACGAAGTGCTGAAACCCTATTGTAATTGTACTGATTTTTATTATTAGGGGTTCAAGCACGAAGTGCTGAAACCCTATTGTAATTGTACTGATTTTTAGGGGTTCAAGCATGAAATGCTGAAACCCTATTGTAATTGTAAGGATTTGTAAAACGCATCGTGCAGGACAAACCGTAAGGCCTAGAGACTTGAAACCTGGCCAGATGGTAGGCCTCAATTTGGGGACAACCTATCAGAGTATGACCCCGATTGGCCCATAGGTGGCGCTACAGCAACCAAAAGTTCAAAATCGCTCATAACTCTTAGACCGTTTGTCCCAGGATCAAGTGTCTCATATCGCTGGAATCCTTGGCTCAAGGCGGGCAAAATGGCTATCTCCGATTTGGATGTAGGCAGGGAAAATTTTCTGCTATGTCGGATTTTGTCCAAAACCTACTTTTGCGAACTAGTCCCTGGTTTTTCGCCCGATCGGAACCAAACCAGTCTAGGACAATTCTCTGGACTCTCTAGATCAATAATTATCAAAAAAAAGTTGAACTTTGGCATTTGGGTGGCTGTAACGGGGTCATTTAGAAAAGGGGCGTGGCAAAATACACTCAAAAGCCTATAAATCCCAAAGGAAAACTCAGAACTTCACAAAAATTGATGAGCATATGTGTCAGAACATGGTGAGGAAGCATGCAGAGTTTCATGGAGTTCGGACCATAGGTGGCGCTATAACTGGCAAAAAGCCTTCATTCTTATTAGGGGTTCAAGCATGAAATGCTGAAACCCTATTGTAATTGTAAGGATTTGTAAAACGCATCGTGCAGGACAAACCGTAAGGCCTAGAGACTTGAAACCTGGCCAGATGGTAGGCCTCAATTTGGGGACAACCTATCAGAGTATGACCCCGATTGGCCCATAGGTGGCGCTACAGCAACCAAAAGTTCAAAATCGCTCATAACTCTTAGTCCGTTTGTCCCAGGATCAAGTGTCTCATATCGCTGGAATCCTTGGCTCAAGGCGGGCAAAATGGCTATCTCCGATTTGGATGTAGGCAGGGAAAATTTTCTGCTATGTCGGATTTTGTCCAAAACCTACTTTTGCGAACTAGTCCCTGGTTTTTCGCCCGATCGGAACCAAACCAGTCTAGGACAATTCTCTGGACTCTCTAGATCAATAATTATCAAAAAAAAAGTTGAACTTTGGCATTTGGGTGGCTGTAACGGGGTCATTTAGAAAAGGGGCGTGGCAAAATACACTCAAAAGCCTATAAATCCCAAAGGAAAACTCAGAACTTCACAAAAATTGATGAGCATATGTGTCAGAACATGGTGAGGAAGCATGCAGAGTTTCATGGAGTTCGGACCATAGGTGGCGCTATAACTGGCAAAAAGCCTTCATTCTTATTAGGGGTTCAAGCATGAAATGCTGAAACCCTATTGTAATTGTAAGGATTTGTAAAACGCATCGTGCAGGACAAACCGTAAGGCCTAGAGACTTGAAACCTGGCCAGATGGTAGGCCTCAATTTGGGGACAACCTATCAGAGTATGACCCCGATTGGCCCATAGGTGGCGCTACAGCAACCAAAAGTTCAAAATCGCTCATAACTCTTAGACCGTTTGTCCCAGGATCAAGTGTCTCATATCGCTGGAATCCTTGGCTCAAGGCGGGCAAAATGGCTATCTCCGATTTGGATGTAGGCAGGGAAAATTTTCTGCTATGTCGGATTTTGTCCAAAACCTACTTTTGCGAACTAGTCCCTGGTTTTTCGCCCGATCGGAACCAAACCAGTCTAGGACAATTCTCTGGACTCTCTAGATCAATAATTATCAAAAAAAAGTTGAACTTTGGCATTTGGGTGGCTGTAACGGGGTCATTTAGAAAAGGGGCGTGGCAAAATACACTCAAAAGCCTATAAATCCCAAAGGAAAACTCAGAACTTCACAAAAATTGATGAGCATATGTGTCAGAACATGGTGAGGAAGCATGCAGAGTTTCATGGAGTTCGGACCATAGGTGGCGCTATAACTGGCAAAAAGCCTTCATTCTTATTAGGGGTTCAAGCATGAAATGCTGAAACCCTATTGTAATTGTAAGGATTTGTAAAACGCATCGTGCAGGACAAACCGTAAGGCCTAGAGACTTGAAACCTGGCCAGATGGTAGGCCTCAATTTGGGGACAACCTATCAGAGTATGATCCCGATTGGCCCATAGGTGGCGCTACAGCAACCAAAAGTTCAAAATCGCTCATAACTCTTAGACCGTTTGTCCCAGGATCAAGTGTCTCATATCGCTGGAATCCTTGGCTCAAGGCGGGCAAAATGGCTATCTCCGATTTGGATGTAGGCAGGGAAAATTTTCTGCTATGTCGGATTTTGTCCAAAACCTACTTTTGCGAACTAGTCCCTGGTTTTTCGCCCGATCGGAACCAAACCAGTCTAGGACAATTCTCTGGACTCTCTAGATCAATAATTATCAAAAAAAAGTTGAACTTTGGCATTTGGGTGGCTGTAACGGGGTCATTTAGAAAAGGGGCGTGGCAAAATACACTCAAAAGCCTATAAATCCCAAAGGAAAACTCAGAACTTCACAAAAATTGATGAGCATATGTATCAGAACATGGTGAGGAAGCATGCAGAGTTTCATGGAGTTCGGACCATAGGTGGCGCTATAACTGGCAAAAAGCCTTCATTCTTATTAGGGGTTCAAGCATGAAATGCTGAAACCCTATTGTAATTGTAAGGATTTGTAAAACGCATCGTGCAGGACAAACCAATCGTGCAGGACAAACTTCAGACGCCAATTTTGAGTAAATAGCATTTTTTTGAAAAATCTATTTTTGTGAATTTCTCCTAGGTTTTTAGCCCGATCAGAACCAAACCACTGCAAGAATATTCTCTGGAGTCTGACAATCAATAATCATCCAAAAAATTCAAAATTTCAATTAGCGGTCAATAAGGGGAACCAAAATATTTGATGGCACCAGGGCCACTTTTACTAAAATGGTTCTAAATTGTGAACGGAAAGAGATTTTTTTGCTAAACTTGGGATACATCTTCCTGAGCTCAACCTGAGATCACTTGAAAAAAATCGCAACAATTGGCCACTTGGTGGCACTATAAAATGGTTATAACTTGTGAACGGAAAGAGATATTTTTGCAAAACTTGGGACACATGTTCATGAGCTCATTCTGAGGTCACTTGAAAAAAAAATCATGACAATTGGCCACTTGGTGGCACTATACAATGGTTATAACTTGTGAGCGGTAAGAGATATTTTCACTAAACTTGGGACACATGTTCATAAGCTCAATCTGAGTTGACATGAAAAAAATCGTGACAATTGGCCACTTGGTGGCGCTATAACAGTGAAAAAAATCACGAAAATAGCTATAAGCGCACCCAACTGTTAGTCTACTGAAAATTGGCACGCAGTGTCTTTGTCCAGGGTGCCATGATAGTCTATGAGAACATTGTTGTATCTCAAAAAACTCAGTATTGGCACAATACCTTGAAGGAGCCTTAGAAGTTTCAAGCCAGTGTTTTTTTCACAGGAGTGACCTCCTAAGACTCCTGAATCCTTGCCGAGTCCAACAATACCAAACATGCCAGGTTTCGCCTTATGGTTTTTGTAAGTGTCATTTAGAGCTTTAAAAAATTGTGTTAATCTTCAAAGCCGTTAGTCCGATCGAGACAACAACAAAAAAACAAAGGAAATTTGAAAACATAGGTAAATAGCTAAACAATAACGCCAAACAGTTAAAATTATGATAGGAACTGACAAAAAAATGAATTAAATCCAATCAATTTCACCCATGGATCATTTTGATGCTCTCACATGTTTGAAACAAACAATGATGGATTGTCATGAAATTTGTTTTGAATTGGGACTGGCGAATCCCCGTCCATACTGTCAATGACCATTCGCAAAGACCCGCCCACTTTAGTTACTGTTGCCATGTCTGACAAACGACGCTTGTCACACTCTCACACCACACCAAGTTCTCACGCAGTGAAAAATACATTGCGGATCAGAGAGGAGACTGCGCGCTGACAGACAAGTACTTTTGATATGAAAAAAATGGCACTTTTCCACTACACAGTACTAGCTCGGCTCGGCTCGGCTCGACTCGGCTTTGTTTTGTTTTCCACTGTGTAAAAGTTGTACCTGTACCTGCTTCCAGGTACTTTTTTTTCGTACCACCTCCGGCGAGGTTCTAAGCGAGCTGGGGCAAGCTGAGGCGATACTAAAATGTGACGTGAAAACACGGCAGACTGCTGATTGGTCAGAGAGAATCGTCACTATTCACTGACTGGCGCACTATTCCGTCTGGCGCATCATTGTACGCGCCAGACGGAGTATCCTGAATAAAAAACAGCAAAAACAAAAACATCCAAAAACAGCATACACTCGATTTCCTCCATTGTCCATTGTGTGGGGCAGCGGATGTATCTCGCGTAGAAGATTAAGTCACGGCAGTTTCCTGCGGCGTCACTATGGCGACCAAGTACTATTGTGGAGGTACTATTTGCAATGGAAAACGGAGCGAAAAGCGAGTCGAGTCGAGTCTAGTTGAGTTGAGCTTTGCTGGTACTGGTAAATGGAAAAGTGCCAAAAGTCTCACCTTTCAAATGTAGTAATTTTTTAGAGACATTTAAACAATAAATACCGTTTTGTGACTCTTTAATGTGTCTGACAGATCGCTGTAGACTCAAGGCTCAGTTAAAGCTGCTCGTGAACCGATCATCTCTTCCTTCTAGTTAATTTATAGCATTAAAATAAACATGAATGAACATAAAAGGAATGTTGTTTTAAAGTGCTAAGACGTCAGTACACTTTGTTTTTCAAATTTAAATCCTCCAAAGTTAATCTACTAACTCTCCTGACTGCTTTGTGGGACAAAATGGCGGATTATGATTAGTCAGATCGCCTGTCAGTCAAACTCCCTGCGAAGGGTCAATTGAGAATGCCCGTGCGCACAATCCTGATCTAATCGACAACTTTGCAGTTGCACATAGGAAAGCCCGGAAAATCCTGCTATAATGTAAGAGAACATCTTTTTTATGTATTTGGACCTAGGCCTAACAATGTGTTATGGTGCGCTGTCACCAGTGTTTTTTTTGTGTGTTTTTTTTTTTTTTGTTGTTTTTGGTGAGCGTAAGCTCCTCCTGATTTTGTTAGTCATCTCATCTATTATATGCTGTGTATGATCATATCCTGCCCTATTCATGGTAGCCTACTTGCGGACATTTTGTCATCAATGTCATCAGTTGTGTCATCAAGGGGCCCGCCTTAATAATCCTATTTAAGGGCCCGGTGTTGGCTCGTTACGCCACTGAATATAATTGTCTAAACTCCTTATCAAAATGACATTTACAACAAATTTGACACATATATATGGGCACACTTTGAGTACTACTAATAAAAGTGGTGGAGATCAGGCAAGACTGTAAGAAGACTCAGGCAAAAAGGTGATATAACTGTAAAAACGCTTTAAAACCATATATTTCCTATGGTAAATTGCCTGTATTGGCTGTAAATTGACTTTTTTTAATCTATGATGGCAGTTGTTAAATGCTTGCTAAATAAAATGTAATGTCTTTTGATGCTTGTGTGCTTAAAGGCCTTAACTGCTTGAACCCCGATAAATGCTGCTTGCAGCTTTAATTAGGGGTTCAAGCACGAAGTGCTGAAACCCTATTGTAATTGTACTGATTTTTATTATTAGGGGTTCAAGCACGAAGTGCTGAAACCCTATTGTAATTGTACTGATTTTTATTATTATTATTATTATTATTATTATTTTCCCCTTAAACGCATCGTGCAGACCAAACCGTAAGAGCTGGAACCTTGAAACTTGGCCAAATGGTAGTCCTCAATTTGGGGAGAACCTATAAAAGTATGACCCCGATTGGCCCATAGGTGGCGCTATAGCAACCAAAAGCGCAAAACTGCTCATAACTACTAGACCGTATGTCGTAGACTCAAGTGTCTTATATCATTGGAAAGCTGGACGCCTGACGAACAAAACGTATATCTCCGATTTCATTTCCGCCATGATAGATTTTCCGCCATTTTGAATTTTGTCAAAAACCTACTTTTGCGAACTAGTCCTAGGTTTTTCGCCCGATCGGAACCAATCCAGTGCAGAAATGTTCTCTTGAGTCTGAATATCAAAAACTATCGAAAAAAAGTTGAAATTTCGATTCACGGACGCTAAGGGGCGCCAAAACGTACGTCGTGGGCAGGGCCTATTTTACTAAAATGGCTATAACTCCAGAAGTAAATGAGGTATCTTCACCAAACTTGGTACACATGTGTAAGAGGTCAATCTGAGGTCACAGTAAAAAAACCGCGGCGATTGGCCACATGGTGGCGCTATAACATGAAAAAAACATAAAACAGGCTATAACCACCTGACCGTTAGTCCGATTGACTTGAAAATTGGTATGCAGTGTCTTGGTCCAAGGTGCCATGTATGTGTATGAGGACATTGGCGTATCTCAAAAAACATGGCCGCCATCGGCCAATGAAATTTGAGCACCTATTAGACAAGGTTAACGGAGGCCGATCGGAACGAAACTCAATGGGCATGTTCGACTCAAGGCCCTAGAGGTCTGTAAGAATTTTGAAAGAAATCGGCCACTAGTTGGCGCTAACGAGTTTTATGGCTCTGTAATCACGTGGTGTTACAAATATCCACACAATATGCATATCATTTGATAGATCTCCTCATCCTGAACAACTTTGCCTCAAGAACCATTGCTGTCAATCAAACCGTTCATTAAATATTCGCAAACATGTTAAAAACCTACTTTTGCGAACTAGTCCTAGGTTTTTCGCCCGATCGGAACCAGACCAGTCTAGGACAATTCTCTGGACTCTCTAGATCAAAAACTATCAAAAAAAAGTTGAACTTTTGCATTTGGATGGCTCTAATAGGGTCATTTATAAAATGGGCGTGTCAAAATACATTAAAAAGCCTATAAATCCTAAATAAAAACTCAGAACTTCACAAAAAGTGGTCAGCATATGTGACATAACATCATTAACAAGCATGAAAAATTCTATGGAGATCGGACGATAGGTGGCGCTATAACTGTTAAAAAGCTTTAAAATCATATATTTCCTATGGTAAACTGCCTGTATTGGCTGTAAATGGTCTTTTCCATCTCTGATCATATAATTTTCATATCATAATGTTCAAAACTAGTGCAATACAATTCTCTGGACTCACTAGATCAATAATTGTCAGAAAAAGTTGAACTACTTCATTTGGATAGCTATAATAGGTTCACTTCAAAATCTGGCCTTTACCAAGTGTCCCCGAAAGCCTATATCTCTTTAATCAATGCTCAGACCTTCTTAAAAACAAGTCAGAACGTGTGAAATATCACCCTGAACAAGCATGAAAATTTTCAGACAGATCGGACAAAATTTGCCTCTATAACAGTTAAAAAGGTGAAAATGATATGAATTAATGGCATGTTAAGCCAATAAGTGGTATTTTACTGCCCCCCGCTGTTTAAAATAGTCATTTTCTCATATTGGTATTGGTATCAGCCATGGTAAATCATGATAAATGATGGTGTGTGTGTGTGTGTGTGTGTGTGTGTGTGTGTGTGTGTGTGTGTGTGTGTGTGTGTGTGTGTGTGTGGTACAAATATAACAAAGGTTTTATTTTCCAACATGAAAACAAACATAACAGAGTGCTAGTGCACAAACAATAACCGACAATGATAATGGATGAGAGGGGAACTTAAATACACAGATCAAGACAAGGACAACAGGTGACGGTTATGATGATGAGGAGCAGGTGATGATGAGGAGGGTGATGAGGAGCAGGTGCAGGTGATGACGACAGATAGTGAATGTGATGAAGACAGAAGGTGAATGTGATGAAGGTGAATGTGACACCAATATCACTAAAACATTTGTGTGTGTGTGTGTGTGTGTGTGTGTGTGTGTAGCATTATTGTGTGTAGCATATGTAGCAAGTATGCATTATTGAGTTAACATGGAAACACTGGTTTGCTTTAGTGCAGAAAACTGGTCAAAATCATGAGGTTTAAAGTGAAAGTGAGCCAATAAGTGGTCTTCTACTGCCCTCTGCTGGCCATTCTACTTATTAATTAAATTTTTCCACATGTGCTTGCATTTATACTTGAATACACACTAAAAATCACTTATATAGCAATAACTATTATAACACAATCATATTTTGTCAGTGTTAATCACTTTATTTGCACTGACACTTCAAATAATTGCTAGTAATGTGGTAAATCATGGTTAACTATGCTGTGTGTGTGTGTCTGTGTGTGTGTGTGTGTGTGTGTGTGTGTGTGTGTGTGTGTGTGTGTGTGTGTGTGTGTGTGTGTGTGTGTGTGTGTAAGCATGCATTGAGTTAACATGGATAAACTGGTTTGCTTTAGTGCCGAAAACTGGTTTAAAGTGAAAGTGAGCCAATAAGTGGTCTTCTACTGCCCTCTGCTGGCCATTCTACTTATTAATGAAATATTTCAACATGTGCTTGCATTCATACTTGAATACACACTAAAAAAATCACTTATATAGCAATAACTTTTATAACACAATCATATTTTGTCAGTGTTAATCACTTTATTTGCACTGACACTTCAAATAATTGCTAGTAATGTGATAAATCAGGCTAGAAACATGGTAAATCAAAGTAAATAATACTAGATTGTCGTTTATCTCCTGGTAAATAATACTAGAACGTGGTATATCAAGGTAAATCATGGTTAACTAAACTGTGTGTGTATGTGTGTGTGTGTGTGTGTGTGTGTGTGTGTGTGTGTGTGTGTGTGTGTGTGTGTGTGTAAGCATGCATTGAGTTAACATGGAAAAACTGGTTTGCTTTAGTGCAGAAAACTGGTTTAAAGTGAAAGTGAGCCAATAAGTGGTCTTCTAGTGCCCTCTGCTGGCCATTCTACTCAATAATGAAATATTTTAAGTCAAGTCAAGTCAAGTCAAGTATATTTGTATAGCGCTTTTCACAATACAGATTGTATCAAAGCAGCTTCACAGTATTAAATTAAAATAATACAACAAGGTTTGTTTCTAGTGGAATTTATTGATAAAATCAAATTAGATATCCCCAGAATATCCCCAACTGAGCAAGCCAAAGGCAACAGTGGCAAGGAACCGAAAAACTCCATCAAGTGACCTAATAGTGTCCTAAAACTCCATCAGGTGACCCAATGGAGAAAAAAAAAACCTTGGGAGAACCCAGGCTCAGTCGGGGGCCAGTTCTCCTCTGGCGTTTATTAACTAGAGGCCGGATTGTAATTTGAACTGTAAGATTAAAAATATTATATGAATGCCTGGCTGAAGAGATGCGACTTTAATCTAGTTTTAAACTGGGAGAGCGAGTCTGAGCAACGAACAGTATCAGGAAGGCTATTCCAGAGTTTTGGAGCTTTTACATGTGCTTTTGCATTCATACTTGGACACACACTAAAAATCACGTATATAACTAACTATTATAACACAATAATATTTTGTCAGTGTTCATCACCTCATTTGCACTGACACTTCACATAATTGCTAGTAATGTGGTTAATCATGCTAGAAACATTGTAAATCATAGTAAATAATACTGAAATGAGGTGTATCAAGGTAAATCATGCTAGAATCCTAATAAATCATTCTGGAACATGGTATATGATAGTAAATCATGCTAGAATCATATTAAATAATTCTAGAATGTGGCAAATCGTTGTGGGAGGAGCCTATTTTACTCAAATGGCTATAACTCAAGAAGTAAATGAGATATCTTCACCAAACTCAGTACACATGTGTATGGGTTCAATTTGAGGTCACAGTAAACAATTTTATGGAGATCGGACCATAGGTGGCGCTATAACTGTTAAAAAGCTTTAAAACCATATATATCCCATGGCAAATTGCCTGTATTGGCTGTAAATGGTCTTTTCCATCTATTATGTCAGTGGTTACATGCTTGCTAAATAAATCTTAATAACTTTTGATGCTTTTGTGCTTAAATGCCTTAAAGGCCTTAACTGCTTGAACCCCGATAAATGCTGCTTGCAGCTTTAATTATTATTATTATTATTATTATTTTCCCCTAAAACGCATTGTGCAGACCAAACCGTAAGAGCTGGAACCTTGAAACTTGGCCAAATGGTAGTCCTCAATTTGGGGAGAACCTATAAAAGTATGACCCCGATTGGCCCATAGGTGGCGCTATAGCAACCAAAAGCGCAAAACTGCTCATAACTACTAGACCGTATGACGTAGACTCAAGTGTCTTATATCATTGGAAAGCTGGACGCCTGACGAACAAAACGTATATCTCCGATTTCATTTCCGCCATGATAGATTTTCCGCCATTTTGAATTTTGTCAAAAACATACTTTTGCGAACTAGTCCTAGGTTTTTCGCCCGATCGGAACCAAACCAGTGCAGAAATGTTCTCTAGAGTCTGAATATCAAAAACTATCGAAAAAAAGTTGAAATTTCGATTCACGGACGCTAAGGGCCGCCAAAACGTACGTTGTGGGCGGGGCCTATTTTACTAAAATGGCTATAACTCCAGAAGTAAATGAGGTATCTTCACCAAACTTGGTACACATGTGTAAGAGGTCAATCTGAGGTCACAGTAAAAAAATCGCGACGATTGGCCTCATGGTGGCGCTATAACATGAAAAAAACATAAAACAGGCTATAACCACCTGACCGTTAGTCCGATTGACTTGAAAATTGGTATGCAGTGTCTTGGTCCAAGGTGCCATGTATGTGTATGAGGACATTGGCGTATCTCAAAAAACATGGCCGCCATCGGCCAATGAAGTTTGAGCACCTATTAGACAAGGTTAACGGAGACCGATCGGAACGAAACTCGATGGGCATGTTCGACTCAAGGCCCTAGAGGTCTGTAAGAATTTTGAAAGAAATCGGCCACTAGTTGGCGCTAACGAGTTTTACGGCTCTGTAATCACGTGGTGTTACAAATATCCACACAATATGTATATCATTTGATAGATCTCCTCATCCTGAACAACTTTGCCTCAAGAACCATTGCTGTCAATCAAACCATTCATTAAATATTCGCAAACATGTTAAAAACCTACTTTTGCGAACTAGTCCTAGGTTTTTCACCCGATCGGAACCAGACCAGTCTAGGACAATTCTCTGGACTCTCTAGATCAAAAACTATCAAAAAAAAGTTGAAATTTTGCATTTGGATGGCTCTAATAGGGTCATTTATAAAATGGGCGTGGCAAAATACATTAAATATCCTATAAATCCTAAATAAAAACTCAGAACTTCACAAAAATCGGTGAGCATATGTGACATAACATCATTAACAAGCATGCCAAATTTTATGGAGATCGGACCATAGGTGGCGCTATAACTGTTAAAAAGCTTTAAAACCATATATTTCCTATGGTAAACTGCCTGTATTGGCTGTAAAAGGTCTTTTCCATCTCTGATCATATAATTTTCATATCATAATGTTCAAAACTAGTGCAATACAATTCTCTGGACTCACTAGGTCAATAATTGTCAGAAAAAGTTGAACTACTTCATTTGGATAGTTATAATAGGTTCACTTCAAAATGTAGCCTTTACCAAGTGTCCCCGAAAGCCTATATCTCTTTAATGAATGACTCAGACCTTCTTAAAAAGCCAGTGAAATATCACTCTGAACATGCATGAAAATTTTCAGACCGATCGGACAAAATTTGCCTCTATAACAGTTAAAAAGGTGAAAATTATATGAATATAATGGCATATTAAGCCAATAAGTTGTATTTTACTGCCCCCTGCTGTTTAAAATTTATAAAATCACTATTTTAACATTTACAATTACAATTACATTTAGTCAAAATCCATCCGTTAAAGTATTAGTATTGACAGTTTGATCACATCATATAGTTCAAATGTCTGTATCTACAACATAATGTGTTTGTGTAGTCTTAGGTTTCTGAATAAATTCTGAATCTTCTGATTAATAGCTTACAAAGACTTTGTGAAATGTTTATAGACCATTCAAATATATTTTCATTATGACATATCCCAATAGCATTGAAAAAACAACAACAACATTTGTCTTTGTGTGTGTGTGTGTGTGTGTGTGTGTGTGTGTGTGTGTAAGCATGCATTATTGAGTTAACATGGAAAAACTGATTTGATTTAGTGCAGAAAACTGGTAAAAATAATGAAATTTAAAGTGAAACTGAGCCAATAAGTGGTCTTCTAGTGCCCTCTGCTGGCCATTCTACTTATGAAGTCTTTTCACATGTGCTTTGTGCAAATCACTTATATAACAATAACTATTATAACAAAATCATATTTTGACAGTGTTTATCACTTCATTTGCACTGACACTTCACATAATTGCTAGTAATGTGGTAAATCATGGTAAATCACGCTAGAAACATGGTAAATCATAGTAAATCATACTAGAATGTGGTGTATCAAGGTAAATCATGCTAGAATCCTGGTAAATCATTCTAGAACGTGATATATCATGGTAAATCATGCTAGAACAGGGTAAATCATGGTAAACCATGGTAAATCATGATAAACTATGGTAAATCATGCTAGAATGTGGTATATCATGGTAAATCATGCTAGAACATGGTAAATTAAGGTAAACTAAGATAAATTCATGGTAAACTATGCTAGAACAGGGTAAATCATGATAAACTATGGTAAATCTTGCTAGAATGTGGTATATCATGGTAAATCATGCTAGAACATGGTAAATCAAGGTAAACTGAGATAAATTCATGGTAAACTATGCTAGAACAAGGTAAATCATGGTAAACCATGGTAAATCATGATAAACTATGGTAAATCATGCTAGAATGTGGCATATCATGGTAAATCATGCTAGAACATGGTCTTTTCCATCTATGATGTCATGCTTGCTAAATAAAACTTTATAACTTTTGATGCTTTTGTGCTTAAAGTCCTTAACGGCCTTAACTGCTTGAACCCCGATAAATGCTGCTTGCAGCTTTAATTATTATTATTATTATTATTATTATTATTCTGCCGTAAAACGCATCGTGCAGCCCAAACCGTAAGAGCTGGAACTTTGAAACTTTGCCAGATGGTAGTACAAAAATCGAGGAAAGGTTCAGAGATTATGACCCCGATTGGCCCATAGGTGGCGCTATAACAACCAAAAGCGCGAAACTGCTCATAACTCCTAGACCGTATGTCGTAGTCTCAAGTGTCTTATATCATTGGAAAGCTGGACGCCTGACGAACAAAATGTATATCTCCGATTTCATTTCCGCCATGATAGATTTTCCGCCATTTTGAATTTTGTCAAAAACCTACTTTTGCGAACTAGTCCCTGGTTTTTTACCCGATTGGTACCAAACCAGTGCAGAAATGTTCTCTGGAGACTGAATATCAATAATTATCGAAAAAAAGTTGAAATTTCGATTCACGGTCGCTAAGGGGCGCCAAAACGTACGTTGTGGGAGGGGCCTATTTTATTAAAATGGCTATAACTCCCGAAGTAAATGAGGTATCTTCACCAAACTTGGTACACATGTGTATGAGTTCAATCTGGGGTCACAGTAAAAAAATCGCGACGATTGGCCTCATGGTGGCGCTATAACATGAAAAAAACATAAATCAGGCTATAACCACCTGACCGTTAGTCCGATTGACTTGAAAATTGGTATGCAGTGTCTTGGTCCAAGGTGCCATGTATGTGTATGAGGACATTGGCGTATCTCAAAAAACATGGCCGCCATCGGCCAATGAAGTTTGAGCACCTATTAGACAAGGTTAACGGAGGCCGATCGAAACGAAACTCAATGGGCATGTTCGGCTCATGGCCCTAGAGGTCTGTAAGAATTTTAAAAGAAATCGGCCACTAGTTGGCGCTAACGAGTTTTACGGCTCTGTAATCACGTGGTGTTACAAATATCCACACAATATGCATATCATTTGATAGATCTCCTCATCCTGAACAACTTTGCCTCAAGAACCATTGCTGTCAATCAAACTGTTCATTAATTATTCATGAATATGTTAAAAACCTACTTTTGCGAACTAGTCCTAGGTTTTTTGCCCGATCGCAACCAGACCAGTCTAGGACAATTCTCTGGACTCTCTAGATCAATAATTATCAAAAAAAAGTTGAACTTTTGCATTTGGATGGCTGTAATAGGGTCATTTATAAAATGGGCGTGGCAAAATACACTAAAAACCCTATAAATCCTAAATGAAAACTCATAACTTCACAAAAGTTGGTGAGCATATGTGACATAATATCATTAACAAGCATGCAACATTTTATGGAGATCGGACCAAAGGTGGCGCTATAACAGTTAAAAGGCTTTTAAACCATATATTTCCTATGGCAAACTGCCTGTATTGGCTGTAAATGGTCTTTTCCATGTCTGATCATATAATTTTCATATCATAATGTTAAAAACTATCGCATAACCATTCTCTGGACTCACTAGAACAATAGTTGTCAGAAAAAGTTGAACTTCTTCATTTGGATAGCTATAATAGGTTCACTTCAAAATGTGGCCTTTACCAAGTGTCCCCGAAAGCCTATATCTCTTTAATCAATGCTCAGACCTTCTTAAAAACAAGTCAGAACGTGTGAAATATCACCCTGAACAAGGATGAAAAATTTCAGACAGATCGGACAAAATTTGCCTCTGTAACAGTTAAAAAGGTGAAAATGATATGAATCAATGGCATATTAAGCCAATAAGTGGTATTTTACTGCCCCCTGCTGTTTAAAATAGTCATTTTGTCATATTGTTCTATAATTTATATTTAGACTTTATAAAATCCCTATTTTAACATTTACAATTACATTTACTCAAAATCCATCTGTTAAAGTATTAGTATTGACAGTTTGATCACATCATATATTTCAAATATCTGTATCTACAACATAATGTGTGTGTGTAGTCTTAGGTTTCTAAATAAATTCTGAATAATCTGATTAATAGCTTACAAAGACTTTGTGAAATGTTTATAGACCATTCAAATATATTTTCATAATGACATATCCCAATAGCATTGAAAAAACAACAACATTTGTCTTTGTGTGTGTGTGTGTGTGTGTGTGTGTGTGTGTGTGTGTGTGTGTGTGTGTGTGTGTGTGTGTGTGTGTGTGTAAACATGCATTATGGAGTTAAAATGGAAAAACTGGTTTGCTTTAGTACAGAAAAATGGTGAAAATCATGAAGTTTAAAGTGAAAGTGAGCCAATAAGTGGTCTTCTAGTGCCCTCTGCTGGCCATTCTACTTATTAATTAAATATTTCCACATGTGCTTGCATTTATACTTGAATACACACTAAAAAATCACTTATATAGCAATAACTATTATAACACAATCATATTTTGTCAGTGTTAATCACTTTATTTGCACTGACACTTCAAATAATTGCTAGTAATGTGATAAATCAGGCTAGAAACATGGTAAATCAAAGTAAATAATACTAGATTGTCGTTTATCTCCTGGTAAATAATACTAGAACGTGGTATATCATGGTAAATCATGGTTAACTATGCTGTGTGTGTATGTGTGTGTGTGTGTGTGTGTGTGTGTGTGTGTGTGTGTGTGTGTGTGTGTGTGTGTGTGTGTGTGTGTGTGTGTGTGTAAGCATGCATTGAGTTAACATGGAAAAACTGGTTTGCTTTAGTGCAGAAAACTGGTTTAAAGTGAAAGTGAGCCAATAAGTGGTCTTCTAGTGCCCTCTGCTGGCCATTCTACTTAATAATGAAATATTTTACATGTGCTTTTGCATTCATACTTGGACACACACTAAAAATCACGTATATAACTAACTATTATAACACAATAATATTTTGTCAGTGTTCATCACCTCATTTGCACTGACACTTCACATAATTGCTAGTAATGTGGTTAATCATGCTAGAAACATTGTAAATCATAGTAAATAATACTGAAATGAGGTGTATCAAGGTAAATCATGCTAGAATCCTAATAAATCATTCTGGAACATGGTATATGATAGTAAATCATGCTAGAATCATATTAAATAATTCTTGAATGTGGCAAATCGTTGTGGGAGGAGCCTATTTTACTCAAATGGCTATAACTCAAGAAGTAAATGAGATATCTTCACCAAAATCAGTACACATGTGTATGGGTTCAATTTGAGGTCACAATAAACAATTTTATGGAGATCGGACCATAGGTGGCGCTATAACTGTTAAAAAGCTTTAAAACCATATATATCCCATGGCAATTTGCCTGTATTGGCTGTAAATGGTCTTTTCCATCTATTATGTCAGTGTTTACATGCTTGCTAAATAAATCTTAATGACTTTTGATGCTTTTGTGCTTAAATGCCTTAAAGGCCTTAACTGCTTGAACCCCGATAAATGCTGCTTGCAGCTTTAATTAGGGGTTCAAGCACGAAGTGCTGAAACCCTATTGTAATTGTAAGGATTTTTATTATTATTATTATTATTCTTCTGCCGTAAAACGCATCGTGCAGCCCAAACCGTAAGGGCTGGAGACTTGAAACTTTGCCAGATGGTAGTACAAAAATCGAGGAGAGGTTCAGAGATTATGACCCCGATTGGCCAATAGGTGGCGCTATAACAACCAAAAGCGCGAAACTGCTCATAACTCCTTGACCGTATGTCGTAGACTCAAGTGTCTTATATCATTGGAAAGCTGGATACGTGATGAACAAAACGTATATCTCCGATTTCATTTCCGGTATGGAAATTTTTCCGCCATTTTGAATTTTGTCAAAAAACTACTTTTGCTAATTAGTCCTAGGTTTTTTGTCCGATCGGAACCAAACCAGAGCAGAAATGTTCTATGGAGTCTGACAATCAATAATTATCAAAAAAAAATCGAAATTTCGATTCATGGTCGCTAGGGGGCATAAAATAAACATTGTGGGAGGAGCCTATTTTACTAAAATGGCTATAACTCAAAAAGTAAATGAGATAGCTTAACCAAACTCGGTACACATGTGTATGGGTTCAGTCTGGGGTCACAGTAAAAAAATCGCGACGATTGAACAATAGGTGGCGCTATAACATGGAAAAAACATGAAAAGGGCTATAACCACCTGACCGTTAGTCCGATTGACTTGAAAATTGGTATGCAGTGTCTTGGCCCAAGGTGCCATATATGTCTATGAGGAAATTGGCGTATCTCAAAAAACATGGCCGCCATTGGCCAATGAAGTTGAGCACCTATTAGACAAGGTTAACGGAGGCCGATCGGAACGAAACTCGATGGGCATGTTCCTCTCATGGCCCTAGAGGTCTGTAAGAATTTTGAAAGAAATCGGCCACTAGTTGGCGCTAACGAGTTTTATGGCTCTGTAATCACGTGGTGTTACACTCATCCACACAATATGCATATCATTTGATAGATCTGCTCATGCTGAACAACTTTGCCTCAAGAACCATTGCTGTCAATCAAACCGTTCATTAAATATTCGCGAACATGTTAAAAACCTACTTTTGCGAACTAGTCCTAGGTTTTTCGCCCGATCGGAACCAGACCAGTCTAGGACAATTCTCTGGACTCTCTAGATCAATAATTATCGAAAAAAAGTTGAACTTTTGCATTTGGTTGGCTGTAATAGGGTCATTTATAAAATGGGCGTGGCAAAATACATTAAAAATCCTATAAATCCTAAATGAAAACTCAGAACTTCACAAAAATTGGTGAGCATATGTGACATAACATCATTAACAAGCATGCCAAATTTTATGGAGATCGGACCATAGGTGGCGCTATAACTGTTAAAAAGCTTTAAAACAATATATTTCCTATGGTACATTGCCTGTATTGGCTGTAAATGGTCTTTTCCATCTATTATGTCAGTGGTTACATGCTTGCTAAATAAAACCTGATAACTTTTGATGCTTTTGTGCTTAAAAACCCTTAAAGGCCTTAATAGCTTGAACCCCGATAAATGCTGCTTGCAGCTTTAATTAGGGGTTCAAGCACGAAGTGCTGAAACCCTATTGTAATTGTACTGATTTTTATTATTATTATTATTATTATTCTCCCCTAAAACGCATCGTGCAGCCCAAACCGTAAGAGCTGGAACCTTGAAACTTGGCCAAATGGTAGTCCTCAATTTGGGGAGAACCTATCAAAGTATGACCCAGATTGGCCCATAGGTGGCGCTATAGCAACCAAAAGCGCGGAACTGCTCATAACTCCTAGACCGTATGTCGTAGACTCAAGTGTCCTATATCATTGGAAAGCTGGACGCCTGAAGGTCAAAACGTATATCTCCGATTTTATTTCAGGTATGCAAAATTTTCCGCCATTTTGAATTTTGTCAAAAACCTACTTTTGCGAACTAGTCCCTGGTTTTTCACCCGATCGGAACCAAAGCAGTGCAGAAATGTTCTTTGGAGTCTGAAGATCAATAATTATCGAAAAAAAGTAAAAATTTCGATTCCTGGTCGCTAGGGGGTGATAAATTAATGTTGTGGGAGGAGCCTATTTTACTAAAATGGCTATAACTCGAAAAGGAAATGAGATATCTTCACCAAACTTGGTACACATGTGTAAGAGTTCAATCTGGGGTCATAGTAAAAAAATGTCGACGATTGATCACTAGGTGGCGCTATAACATGAAAAAAAACATGAAAAGGGCTATGACCACGTGACCGTTTGTCCGATTGACTTGAAAATTGGTATGCAGTGTCTTGGTCCAAGGTGCCATGTATGTCTATGAGGACTTTGGCGTATCTCGAAAAACATGGCCGCCATCGACCAATGAAATTTGAGCACCTATTAGACAAGGTTAACGGAGGCCGATCGGAACGAAACTCGATGGGCATGTTCAACTCATGGCCCTAGAGGTCTGTAAGAATTTTGAAAGAAATCGGCCACTAGTTGGCGCTAACGAGTTTTATGGCTCTGTAATCACGTGGTGTTACACTTATTGTCACAAAATGCATATCATTTGATAGATCTGCTCATGCTGAACAACTTTGCCTCAAGAACCATTGCTGTCAATCAAACCGTTCATTAAATATTCGCAATTATGTTAAAAACCTACTTTTGCGAACTAGTCCTAGGTTTTTTGCCCGATCGGAACAAGACCAGTCTAGGGTAATTCTCTGGACTCTCTAGATCAATAATTATCAAAAAAAGTTCAACTTTAGCATTTTTCGCATGGGTATATTGGGTCATAATGAAAATGGGCGTGGCAAAATGCATTTAAAAGCCTATAAATCCTAAACGAAAACTCAGAACTTCACAAAAATTGGTGAGCATATGTACCATAACAGTCTAAACAAGCATGTAAAATTTCATGAAGATCGTACGATAGGTGGCGCTATAACTGTTAAAAAGCTTTGAAAACCATATATTTCCTATGGTAAATTGCCTGTTTTGGCTGTAAATGGTCTTTTCCATCTATTATTTCAGTGGTTAAAAGCTTTACAAATAAAACTTAATGTCTTAAATGCTTATGTGCTTAAAGGCCTTAAATGCTTGAACCCCGATAAATGCTGCTTGCAGCTTTAATTATTATTATTATTATTATTATTCTGCCGTAAAACGCATCGTGCAGCCCAAACCGTAAGAGCTGGAACTTTGAAACTTTGCCAGATGGTAGTACAAAAATCGAGGAAAGGTTCAGAGATTATGACCCCGATTGGCCCATAGGTGGCGCTATAACAACCAAAAGCGCGAAACTGCTCATAACTCCTAGACCGTATGTCGTAGACTCAATTGTCTTATATCATTGGAAAGCTGGACGCCTGACGAACAAAACGTATATCTCCGATTTCATTTCCGCCATGATAGATTTTCCGCCATTTTGAATTTTGTCAAAAACCTACTTTTGCGAACTAGTCCCTGGTTTTTTACCCGATTGGTACCAAACCAGTGCAGAAATGTTCTCTGGAGACTGAAGTTCAATAATTATCGAAAAAAAGTTGAAATTTCGATTCACGGTCGCTAAGGGGCGCCAAAACGTACGTTGTGGGAGGGGCCTATTTTATTAAAATGGCTATAACTCCCGAAGTAAATGAGGTATCTTCACCAAACTTGGTACACATGTGTAAGAGTTCAATCTGGGGTCACAGTAAAAAAATCGCGACGATTGGCCTCATGGTGGCGCTATAACATGAAAAAAACATAAATCAGGCTATAACCACCTGACCGTTAGTCCGATTGACTTGAAAATTGGTATGCAGTGTCTTGGTCCAAGGTGCCATGTATGTGTATGAGGACATTGGCGTATCTCAAAAAACATGGCCGCCATCGGCCAATGAAGTTTGAGCACCTATTAGACAAGGTTAACGGAGGCCGATCGAAACGAAACTCAATGGGCATGTTCGGCTTATGGCCCTAGAGGTCTGTAAGAATTTTGAAAGAAATCGGCCACTAGTTGGCGCTAACGAGTTTTACGGCTCTGTAATCACGTGGTGTTACAAATATCCACACAAAATGCATATCATTTGATAGATCTCCTCATCCTGAACAACTTTGCCTCAAGAACCATTGCTGTCAATCAAACTGTTCATTAATTATTTACGAATATGTTAAAAACCTACTTTTGCGAACTAGTCCTAGGTTTTTTGCCCGATCGGAACCAGACCAGTCTAGGACAATTCTCTGGACTCTCTAGATCAATAATTATCGAAAAAAAGTTGAACTTTTGCATTTGGATGGCTGTAATAGGGTAATTTATAAAATGGGTGTGGCAAAATACACTCAAAAGCCTATAAATCATAAATGAAAACTCAGAACTTCACAAAAATTGGTCAGCATATGTGACATACCATCATTAACAAGCATGCAAAATTTTATGGAGATCGGACCAAAGGTGGCGCTATAACAGTTAAAAGGCTTTTAAACCATATGTTTCCTATGGTAAACTGCCTGTATTGGCTGTAAATGGTCTTTTCCATCTCTGATCATATAATTTTCATATCATAATGTTCAAAACTAGTGCAATACAATTCTCTGGACTCACTAGATCAATAATTGTCAGAAAAAGTTGAACTACTTCATTTGGATAGCTATAATAGGTTCACTTCAAAATGTGGCCTTTACCAAGTGTCCCCGAAAGCCTATATCTCTTTAATGAATGTTCAAACCTTCTTAAAAACAAGTCAGAACATGTGAAATATCACTCTGAACATGCATGGAAATTTTCAGACAGATCGGACAAAATTTGCCTCTATAACAGTTAAAAAGGTGAAAATGATATGAATATAATGGTATATTAAGCCAATAAGTGGTATTTTACTGCCCCCTGCTGTTTAAAATAGTCATTTTGTCATATTGTTCTATAATTTATATTGAGACTTTATAAAATCCCTATTTTAACATTTACAATTACATTTAGTCAAAATCCATCTGTTAAAGTATTAGTATTGACAGTTTGATCACATCATATATATCAAATATCGGTATCTACAACATAACGTGTGTGTGTAGTCTTAGGTTTCTGAATAAATTCTGAATAATCTGATTAATAGCTTACAAAGACTTTGTGAAATGTTTATAGACCATTCAAATATATTTTCATAATGACATCCCAATAGCATTGAAAAAACAACAACATTTGTCTTTGTGTGTGTGTGTGTGTGTGTGTGTGTGTGTGTGTGTGTGTGTGTGTGTAAACATGCATTATGGAGTTAAAATGGAAAAACTGGTTTGCTTTAGTGCAGAAAAATGGTGAAAAACAAGAAGTTTAAAGTGAAAGTGTGCCAATATGTGGTCTTCTACTGCCCTCTGCTGGCCATTCTACTTATTAATGAAGTCTACTCACATATGCTTTTACATTTATTAGACACTAAAAATCACTTATATAACAATAAGACACTAAAAAATCACTTATATAACAATTACTATTGTAGCACAGTCGTGCTAGAATCATAGTAAATAATACTAGAATGTGGTAAATTGTTGTGGGAGGAGCCTATTTTACTAAAATGGCTATAAGTCAAGAAGTAAATGAGATATCTTCACCAAACTCAGTACACATGTGTATGGGTTCAATTTGAGGTCACAGTAAACAATTTTATGGAGACTGGACCATAGGTGGCGCTATAACAGTTAAAAAGCTTTAAAACCATATATTTCCTATGGTACATTGCCTGTATTGGCTGTAAATAGTCTTTTTCATCTATTATGTCAGTGGTTAGATGCTTGCTAAATAAAACTAATAACTTTTGATGCTTTTGTGCTTAAAGGCCTTAACTGCTTGAACCCCGATAAATGCTGCTTGCAGCTTTAATTATTATTATTATTATTATTATTCTGCCGTAAAACGCATTGTGCAGCCCAAACCGTAAGAGCTGGAACTTTGAAACTTTGCCAGATGGTAGTACAAAAATCGAGGAAAGGTTCAGAGATTATGACCCCGATTGGCCCATAGGTGGCGCTATAACAACCAAAAGCGCGAAACTGCTCATAACTCCTAGACCGTAGGTCGTAGACTCAAGTGTCTTATATCATTGGAAAGCTGCACGCCTGACGAACAAAACGTATATCTCCGATTTCATTTCCGCCATGATAGATTTTCCGCCATTTTGAATTTTGTCAAAAACCTACTTTTGCGAACTAGTCCCTGGTTTTTTACCCGATTGGAACCAAACCAGTGCAGAAATGTTCTCTGGAGACTGAATATCAATAATTATCGAAAAAAAGTTGAAATTTCGATTCACGGTCGCTAAGGGGCGCCAAAACGTACGTTGTGGGAGGGGCCTATTTTATTAAAATGGCTATAACTCCCGAAGTAAATGAGGTATCTTCACCAAACTTGGTACACATGTGTATGAGTTCAATCTGGGGTCACAGTAAAAAAATCGCGACGATTGGCCTCATGGTGGCGCTATAACATGAAAAAAACATAAAACAGGCTATAACCACCTGACCGTTAGTCCGATTGACTTGAAAATTGGTATGCAGTGTCTTGGTCCAAGGTGCCATGTATGTGTATGAGGACATTGGCGTATCTCAAAAAACATGGCCGCCATCGGCCAATGAAGTTTGAGCACCTATTAGACAAGGTTAACGGAGGCCGATCGAAACGAAACTCAATGGGCATGTTCGGCTCATGGCCCTAGAGGTCTGTAAGAATTTTAAAAGAAATCGGCCACTAGTTGGCGCTAACGAGTTTTACGGCTCTGTAATCACGTGGTGTTACAAATATCCACACAATATGCATATCATTTGATAGATCTCCTCATCCTGAACAACTTTGCCTCAAGAACCATTGCTGTCAATCAAACTGTTCATTAATTATTCATGAATATGTTAAAAACCTACTTTTGCGAACTAGTCCTAGGTTTTTTGCCCGATCGGAACCAGACCAGTCTAGGACAATTCTCTGGACTCTCTAGATCAATAATTATCAAAAAAAAGTTGAAATTTTGCATTTGGATGGCTGTAATAGGGTCATTTATAAAATGGGCGTGGCAAAATACACTAAAAACCCTATAAATCCTAAATGAAAACTCATAACTTCACAAAAGTTGGTGAGCATATGTGACATAACATCATTAACAAGCATGCAACATTTTATGGAGATCGGACCAAAGGTGGCGCTATAACAGTTAAAAGGCTTTTAAACCATATATTTCCTATGGCAAACTGCCTGTATTGGCTGTAAATGGTCTTTTCCATGTCTGATCATATAATTTTCATATCATAATGTTAAAAACTATCGCATAACCATTCTCTGGACTCACTAGAACAATAGTTGTCAGAAAAAGTTGAACTTCTTCATTTGGATAGCTATAATAGGTTCACTTCAAAATGTGGCCTTTACCAAGTGTCCCCGAAAGCCTATATCTCTTTAATCAATGATCAGACCTTCTTAAAAACAAGTCAGAACGTGTGAAATATCACCCTGAACAAGGATGAAAAATTTCAGACAGATCGGACAAAATTTGCCTCTGTAACAGTTAAAAAGGTGAAAATGATATGAATTAATGGCATATTAAGCCAATAAGTGGTATTTTACTGCCCCCTGCTGTTTAAAATAGTCATTTTGTCATATTGTTCTATAATTTATATTTAGACTTTATAAAATCCCTATTTTAACATTTACAATTACATTTACTCAAAATCCATCTGTTAAAGTATTAGTATTGACAGTTTGATCACATCATATATTTCAAATATCTGTATCTACAACATAATGTGTGTGTGTAGTCTTAGGTTTCTAAATAAATTCTGAATAATCTGATTAATAGCTTACAAAGACTTTGTGAAATGTTTATAGACCATTGAAATATATTTTCATAATGACATATCCCAATAGCATTGAAAAAACAACAACATTTGTCTTTGTGTGTGTGTGTGTGTGTGTGTGTGTGTGTGTGTGTGTGTGTGTGTGTGTGTGTGTGTGTGTGTGTGTGTGTGTGTGTGTGTGTGTGTAAACATGCATTATGGAGTTAAAATGGAAAAACTGGGTTGCTTTAGTACAGAAAAATGGTGAAAATCATGAAGTTTAAAGTGAAAGTGAGCCAATAACTGGTCTTCTACTACCCTCTGCTGGTCTTTCTACTTATTAATGAAGTCTACTCACATATGCTTTTGCATTCATTATACACTAAAAATCACTTGTATAACAATAAGACACTAAAAAATCACTTATATAACAATTACTATTATAGCACAATCATGCTAGAATCATAGTAAATAATACTAGAATGTGGTAAATTGTTGTGGGAGGAGCCTATTTTACTAAAATGGCTATAAGTCAAGAAGTAAATGAGATATCTTCACCAAACTCAGTACACATGTGTATAGGTTCAATTTGAGGTCACAGTAAGCAATTTTATGGAGATCGGACCATAGGTGGCGCTATAACTGTTAAAAAAGCTTTAAAACCATATATTTCCTATGGTACATTGCCTGTATTGGCTGTAAATAGTCTTTTTCATCTATTATGTCAGTGGTTAGATGCTTGCTAAATAAAACTAATAACTTTTGATGCTTTTGTGCTTAAAGGCCTTAAAGGCCTTAACTGCTTGAACCCCGATAAATGCTGCTTGCAGCTTTAATTATTATTATTATTATTATTATTATTTTCCCCTAAAACGCATCGTGCAGACCAAACCGTAAGAGCAGGAACCTTGAAACTTGGCCAAATGGTAGTCCTCAATTTGGGGAGAACTTATCAAAGTATGACCCCGATTGGCCCATAGGTGGCGCTATAGCAACCAAAAGCGCGAAACTGCTCATAACTCCTAGACCGTATGTCGTAGACTCAAGTGTCTTATATCATTGGAAAGCTGGACGCCTGTAGAATAAAATGTATATCTCCGATTTCATTTCCAATATGCAAATTTTTCCGCCATTTTGAATTTTGTCCAAAACCTACTTTTGCGAACTAGTCTGTGGTTTTTTGGCCGATCGGAACCAAACCAGTGCAGAAATGTTCTCTGGAGTCTGAATATCAATAATTATCGAAAAAAAGTTGAAATTTCGATTCATGGTTTCTAGGGGGCGCTAATTGATCGTTGTGGAAAAAGCCTATTTTACTAAAACGGCTATAACTCGAGAAGTAAATTAGATATCTTCACCAAACTTGGTACATATGTGTATGAGTTCAATTTGGGGTCACGGTAACAAAGTCACGACGATTGAATACTAGGTGGCGCTATAACATGAAAAAAACATGAAAAGGGCTATAACTACCTGACCGTTAGTCCGATTGACTTGAAAATTGGTATGCAGTGTCTTGGTCCAAGGTGCCATGTATGTCTATGAGGACATTGGCGTATCTCAAAAAACATGGCCGCCATCAGCCAATGAAGTTTGACCACCTATTAGACAAGGTTAACGGTGGCTGATCGGAACGAATCTCGATGGGCATGTTCGACTCATGGCCCTAGAGGTCTGTAAGAATTTTGAAAGAAATCGGCCACTAGTTGGCGCTAACGAGTTTTATGGCTCTGTAATCACGTGGTGTTACACTTATTGTCATAAAATGCATATCATTTGATAGATCTGCTCATGCTGAACAACTTTGCCTCAAGAACCATTTCTGTCAATCAAACCGTTCATTAAATATTCGCAATTATGTTAAAAACCTACTTTTGCGAACTAGTCCTAGGTTTTTCGCCCGATCGGAACCAAACGAGTCTAGGACAATTCTCTGGACTCTCTAGATCAATAATTATCGAAAAAAAGTTGAACTTTTGCATTTTTCGCAGGGGCATAATTGGGTCATAAAGAAAATGGGCGTGGCAAAATGCATTCAAAAGCCTATAAATGTAAACGAAAACTCAGAACTTCACGAAAATTGGTGAGCATATGTGCCGTAATATTCTAAACAAGCATGCAACATTTCATGTAGATCAGACCATAGGTGGCGCTATAGCAACCAAAAGCGCGAAACTGCTCATAACTCCTAGACCGTATGTCGTAGACTCAAGTTTCTTATATCATTGGAAAGCTGGACGCCTGAAGGTCAAAACGTATAACTCCGATTTCCTTTACGGTATGCAAATTTTCCGCCATTTTAATTATGTCAAAAACCTACTTTTGCGAACTAGTCCCTGGTTTTGTGTCCGATCGGAACCAAACCAGTGCAGAAATGTTCTCTGGAGTCTGAATATCAGTAATTATCGAAAAAAAGTTGAAATTTCGATTCCTGGTCCCTGGTTTTTGGCCCAATCCAGACCAGACCAGTCTAGCACAGTTCTCTGGAGTCTCTAGATGAATAATTATCAAAAAAAAGTTGAACTTTTGCATTGGCCTGGCTGTAACAGGGTCATTTAGGAAAGGGGTGGGACAAAAAAAACACTCAAAAGCCTATACAACCTAAGGGAAAACCCCAAACTTCACAAAAATCGAGGAGCATATGTGTCAGAACATGGTGAAGAAGCATGCCAAGTTTCGTGAAGATCGGACAATAGGTGGCGCTATAACTGTCCAAAACGTCTCTTCTTATTAGGGGTTCAAGCATGAAATGCTGAAACCCTATTGTAATTGTGCTGATTTTTATTAGGGGTTCAAGCACGAAGTGCTGAAACCCTATTGTAATTGTACTGATTTTTATTATTATTATTATTATTATTATTATTATTATTATTATTATTATTATTATTATTATTATTATTATTATTATTATTATTCTGCCGTAAAACGCATCGTGCAGCCCAAACCGTAAGAGCTGGAACTTTGAAACTTTGCCAGATGGTAGTACAAAAATCGAGGAAAGGTTCAGAGATTATGACCCCGATTGGCCCATAGGTGGCGCTATAACAACCAAAAGCGCGAAACTGCTCATAACTCCTAGACCGTATGTCGTAGACTCAAGTGTCTTATATCATTGGAAAGCTGGACGCCTGACGAACAAAATGTATATCTCCGATTTCATTGCTCATGGCCCTAGAGGTCTGTAAGAATTTTAAAAGAAATCGGCCACTAGTTGGCGCTAACGAGTTTTACGGCTCTGTAATCACGTGGTGTTACAAATATCCACACAATATGCATATCATTTGATAGATCTCCTCATCCTGAACAACTTTGCCTCAAGAACCATTGCTGTCAATCAAACTGTTCATTAATTATTCATGAATATGTTAAAAACCTACTTTTGCGAACTAGTCCTAGGTTTTTTGCCCGATCGGAACCAGACCAGTCTAGGACAATTCTCTGGACTCTCTAGATCAATAATTATCAAAAAAAAGTTGAACTTTTGCATTTGGATGGCTGTAATAGGGTCATTTATAAAATGGGCGTGGCAAAATACACTAAAAACCCTATAAATCCTAAATGAAAACTCATAACTTCACAAAAGTTGGTGAGCATATGTGTCATAACATCATTAACAAGCATGCAACATTTTATGGAGATCGGACCAAAGGTGGCGCTATAACAGTTAAAAGGCTTTTAAACCATATATTTCCTATGGCAAACTGCCTGTATTGGCTGTAAATGGTCTTTTCCATGTCTGATCATATAATTTTCATATCATAATGTTAAAAACTATCGCATAACCATTCTCTGGACTCACTAGAACAATAGTTGTCAGAAAAAGTTGAACTTCTTCATTTGGATAGCTATAATAGGTTCACTTCAAAATGTGGCCTTTACCAAGTGTCCCCGAAAGCCTATATCTCTTTAATGAATGTTCAAACCTTCTTAAAAACAAGTCAGAACATGTGAAATATCACTCTGAACATGCATGGAAATTTTCAGACAGATCGGACAAAATTTGCCTCTATAACAGTTAAAAAGGTGAAAATGATATGAATATAATGGTATATTAAGCCAATAAGTGGTATTTTACTGCCCCCTGCTGTTTAAAATAGTAATTTTGTCATATTGTTCTATAATTTATATTGAGACTTTATAAAATCCCTATTTTAACATTTACAATTACATTTAGTCAAAATCCATCTGTTAAAGTATTAGTATTGACAGTTTGATCACATCATATATATCAAATATCTGTATCTACAACATAACGTGTGTGTGTGTAGTCTTAGGTTTCTGAATAAATTCTGAATAATCTGATTAATAGCTTACAAAGACTTTGTGAAATGTTTATAGACCATTCAAATATATTTTCATAATGACATCCCAATAGCATTGAAAAAACAACAACATTTGTCTTTGTGTGTGTGTGTGTGTGTGTGTGTGTGTGTATACATGCATTATGGAGTTAAAATGGAAAAACTGGTTTGCTTTAGTGCAGAAAAATGGTGAAAAACAAGAAGTTTAAAGTGAAAGTGTGCCAATATGTGGTCTTCTACTGCCCTCTGCTGGCCATTCTACTTATTAATGAAGTCTACTCACATATGCTTTTACATTTATTAGACACTAAAAATCACTTATATAACAATTACTATTGTAGCACAATCGTGCTAGAATCATAGTAAATAATACTAGAATGTGGTAAATTGTTGTGGGAGGAGCCTATTTTACTAAAATGGCTATAAGTCAAGAAGTAAATGAGATATCTTCACCAAACTCAGTACACATGTGTATGGGTTCAATTTGAGGTCACAGTAAACAATTTTATGGAGACTGGACCATAGGTGGCGCTATAACTGTTAAAAAGCTTTAAAACCATATATTTCCTATGGTACATTGCCTGTATTGGCTGTAAATAGTCTTTTTCATCTATTATGTCAGTGGTTAGATGCTTGCTAAATAAAACTAATAACTTTTGATGCTTTTGTGCTTAAAGGCCTTAAAGGCCTTAACTGCTTGAACCCCGATAAATGCTGCTTGCAGCTTTAATTATTATTATTATTATTATTCCGCCCTAAAACGCATCGTGCAGCCCAAACCGTAAGAGCTGGAGCTTTGAAACTTGGCCAAATGGTAGTCCTCAATTTGGGGAGAACCTATCAAAGTATGGCCCAGATTGGCCCATAGGTGGAGCTATAATGACCACATTTACTAAATTGCTCATAACTCCTAGACAGTTTGTCCTAGAATCTCAATTTTAGCATCACTGTGATCCCTGGCTCCAGACGGACAAAATGGCTATCTCCAAATTCACCTACGAGCAAAAGAAAAATTTATATGGGCACTTTAGTCCAAAACCTACTTTGGCCAACTAGTCCCTGGTTTTTGGCCCAATCCAGACCAGACCAGTCTAGCACAGTTCTCTGGAGTCTCTAGATGAATAATTATCGAAAAAAAGTTGAACTTTTGCATTGGCCTGGCTGTAACAGGGTCATTTAGGAAAGGGGTGGGACAAAAAAAACACTCAAAAGCCTATACAACCTAAGGGAAAACCCCAAACTTCACAAAAATCGAGGAGCATATGTGTCAGAACATGGTGAAGAAGCATGCCAAGTTTCGTGAAGATCGGACAATAGGTGGCGCTATAACTGTCCAAAACGTCTCTTCTTATTAGGGGTTCAAGCATGAAATGCTGAAACCCTATTGTAATTGTGCTGATTTTTATTATTATTATTATTATTATTCCGCCCTAAAACGCATCGTGCAGCCCAAACCGTAAGAGCTGGAGCTTTGAAACTTGGCCAAATGGTAGTCCTCAATTTGGGGAGAACCTATCAAAGTATGGCCCAGATTGGCCCATAGGTGGAGCTATAATGACCACATTTACTAAATTGCTCATAACTCCTAGACAGTTTGTCCTAGAATCTCAATTTTAGCATCACTGTGATCCCTGGCTCCAGACGGACAAAATGGCTATCTCCAAATTCACCTACGAGCAAAAGAAAAATGTATATGGGCACTTTAGTCCAAAACCTACTTTGGCCAACTAGTCCCTGGTTTTTGGCCCAATCCAGACCAGACCAGTCTAGCACAGTTCTCTGGAGTCTCTAGATGAATAATTATCGAAAAAAAGTTGAACTTTTGCATTGGCCTGGCTGTAACAGGGTCATTTAGGAAAGGGGTGGGACAAAAAAAACACTCAAAAGCCTATACAACCTAAGGGAAAACCCCAAACTTCACAAAAATCGAGGAGCATATGTGTCAGAACATGGTGAAGAAGCATGCCAAGTTTCGTGAAGATCGGACAATAGGTGGCGCTATAACTGTCCAAAACGTC
Organism: Scardinius erythrophthalmus; assembly: GCF_964197995.2. Lineage (NCBI taxonomy): Eukaryota > Metazoa > Chordata > Actinopteri > Cypriniformes > Leuciscidae > Scardinius > Scardinius erythrophthalmus. The sequence continues at coordinate 60,661,493 of NC_138222.1, read as the reverse complement.
TCTTCTTATTAGGGGTTCAAGCATGAAATGCTGAAACCCTATTGTAATTGTGCTGATTTTTAGGGGTTCAAGCACGAAGTGCTGAAACCCTATTGTAATTGTGCTGATTTTTATTATTATTATTATTATTATTATTCTGCCGTAAAACGCATCGTGCAGCCCAAACCGTAAGAGCTGGAACTTTGAAACTTTTTGAGATACACCAATGTCCTCATAGACATATATGACACCTTGGGCCAAGACACTGCATACCAATTTTCAAGTCAATCGGACTAATGGTCAGGTGGTTATAGCCTGTTTTATGTTTTATTCATGTTATAGCGTCACCATGTGGCCAATCGCCGCGATTTTTTTACCGTGTCCTCAGATTGACCTCTTACATATGTGTACCAAGTTTGTTGAAAATACCTCATTTACTTCTGGAGTTATAGCCATTTTAGTAAAATAGGCTCCGCCCACAACGTTAATTTTGCGCCCCCTAGCGACCCTGAATCGAAATTTCAACTTTTTTTCGATAATTATTGATCTTCAGTCTCCAGAGAACAATTCTGCACTGGTTTGGTTCCGATCGAGCAAAAAACCAGGGACTAGTTCGCAAAAGTAGGTTTTCGACAAAATTCAAAATGGCGGAAAATCTATCATGACGGAAATGAAATACGGAGATATACGTTTTGTTCGTCAGACGACCAGCTTTCCAATGATATAAGACACTTGTGTCTACGACATACGGTCCAGGAGTTATGACCACTTTCGCGCTTTTGGTTGTTATAGCGCCACCTATGGGCCAATCGAGGTCATAATTTGATAACCTCTCCTCGATTTTTGTACTACCATCTGGCAAAGTTTCAAAGCTCTAGCCCTTACGGTTTGGGCTGCACGATGCGTTTTACGGCAGAATAATAATAATAATTAAAGCTGCAAGCAGCATTTATCGGGGTTCAAGCAGTTAAGGCCTTTAAGGCATTTAAGCACAAAAGCATCAAAAGTTATTAAGATTTATTTAGCAAGCATGTAACCACTGACATAATAGATGGAAAAGACCATTTACAGCCAATACAGGCAATTTGCCATGGGATATATATGGTTTTAAAGCTTTTTAACAGTTATAGCGCCACCTATGCTCCGATCTCCATAGAATTGTTTACTGTGACCTCAAATTGAACCCATACACATGTGTACTGAGTTTGGTGAAGATATCTCATTTACTTCTTGAGTTATAGCCATTTGAGTAAAATAGGCTCCTCCCACAACGATTTGCCACATTCTAGAATTATTTAATATGATTCTAGCATGATTTACTATCATATACCATGTTCCAGAATGATTTATTAGGATTCTAGCATGATTTACCTTGATACACCTCATTTCAGTATTATTTACTATGATTTACAATGTTTCTAGCATGATTAACCACATTACTAGCAAATATGTGAAGTGTCAGTGCAAATGAGGTGATGAACACTGACAAAATATTATTGTGTTATAATAGTTAGTTATATACGTGATTTTTAGTGTGTGTCCAAGTATGAATGCAAAAGCACATGTAAAATATTTCATTATTAAGTAGAATGGCCAGCAGAGGGCAGTAGAAGACCACTTATTGGCTCACTTTCACTTTAAACCAGTTTTCTGCACTAAAGCAAACCAGTTTTTCCATGTTAACTCAATGCATGCTTACACACACACACACACACACACACACACACACACACACACACACACACACACACACACAAACACACACACACACACACACACACACACACACACATACACACACACACACACACACACATACACACACACACACACACACACATACACACACAGCATAGTTAACCATGATTTACCATGATATACCACGTTCTAGTATTATTTACCAGGAGATAAACGACAATCTAGTATTATTTACTTTGATTTACCATGTTTCTAGCCTGATTTATCACATTACTAGCAATTATTTGAAGTGTCAGTGCAAATAAAGTGATTAACACTGACAAAATATGATTGTGTTATAATAGTTATTGCTATATAAGTGATTTTTTTTGTGTGTATTCAAGTATGAATGCAAGCACATGTTGAAATATTTCATTAATAAGTAGAATGGCCAGCAGAGGGCAGTAGAAGACCACTTATTGGCTCACTTTCACTTTAAACCAGTTTTCTGCACTAAAGCAAACCAGTTTATCCATGTTAACTCAAAAATAGGTAAAATAAGCTCCTAAAATAGGAGTAAAATAGGCTCCTCCCACAACGATTTGCCACGATTAAATCGATTAAATCGCGCCAAAACGTACGTTGTGGGAGGGGCCTATTTTACTAAAATGGCTATAACTCCCGATGTAAATGAGGTATCTTCACCAAACTTGGTACACATGTGTATGAGCTTACTCTGGGGTCACAGTAAAAAAATCGCGACGATTGGCCTCATGGTGGCGCTATAAAATGAATAAAACATAAAACAGGCTATAACCACCTGACCGTTAGTCCGATTGACTTGAAAATTGGTATGCAGTGTCTTGGTCCAAGGTGCCATGTATGTGTATGAGGACATTGGCGTATCTCAAAAAACATGGCCGCCATCGGCCAACGAAGTTTGAGCACCTATTAGACAAGGTTAACGGAGGCCGATCGGAACGAAACTCAATGGGCATGTTCGGCTCATGGCCCTAAAGGTCTGTAAGAATTTTGAAAGAAATCGGCCACTAGTTGGCGCTAACGAGTTTTACGGCTCTGTAATCACATGGTGTTACAAATATCCACACAATATGCATATCATTTGATAGATCTCCTCATCCTGAACAACTTTGCCTCAAGAACCATTGCTGTCAATCAAACTGTTCATTAATTATTCATTAATATGTTAAAAACCTACTTTTGCGAACTAGTCCTAGGTTTTTTGCCCGATCGGAACCAGACCAGTCTAGGACAATTCTCTGGACTCTCTAGATCAATAATTATCAAAAAAAAGTTGAACTTTTGCATTTGGATGGCTGTAATAGGGTAATTTATAAAATGGGCGTGTCAAAATACATTAAAAAGCCTATAAATCCTAAATAAAAACTCAGAACTTCACAAAAATTGGTCAGCATATGTGACATAACATCATTAACAAGCATGAAAAATTCTATGGAGATCGGACAATAGGTGGCGCTATAACTGTTAAAAAGCTTTAAAATCATATATTTCCTATGGTAAACTGCCTGTATTGGCTGTAAATGGTCTTTTCTATCTCTGATCATATAATTTTCATATCATAATGTTCAAAACTAGTGCAATACAATTCTCTGGACTCACTAGATCAATAATTGTCAGAAAAAGTTGAACTACTTCATTTGGATAGTTATAATAGGTTCACTTCAAAATCTGGCCTTTACCAAGTGTCCCCGAAAGCCTATATCTCTTTAATCAATGCTCAGACCTTCTTAAAAACAAGTCAGAACGTGTGAAATATCACCCTGAACAAGCATGAAAATTTTCAGACAGATCGGACAAAATTTGCCTCTATAACAGTTAAAAAGGTGAAAATGATATGATTTAATGGCATGTTAAGCCAATAAGTGGTATTTTACTGCCCCCTGCTGTTTAAAATAGTCATTTTCTCATATTGGTATTGGTATCAGCCATGGTAAATCATGATAAATGATGGTGTGTGTGTGTGTGTGTGTGTGTGTGTGTGTGTGTGTGTGTGTGTGTGTGTGTGTGTGTGGTACAAATATAACAAAGGTTTTATTTTCCAACATGAAAACAAACATAACAGAGTGCTAGTGCACAAACAATAACCGACAATGATAATGGATGAGAGGGGAACTTAAATACACAGATCAAGACAAGGACAACAGGTGACGGTTATGATGATGAGGAGCAGGTGATGATGAGGAGGGTGATGAGGAGCAGGTGCAGGTGATGACGACAGATGGTGAATGTGATGAAGACAGAAGGTGAATGTGATGAAGGTGAATGTGACACCAATATCACTGAAACATTTGTGTGTGTGTGTGTGTGTGTGTGTGTGTGTGTGTGTGTGTGTGTGTGTGTGTGTGTGTGTGTGTGTGTGTGTGTGTAGCATTATTGTGTGTAGCATATGTAGCAATTATGCATTATTGAGTTAACATGGAAACACTGGTTTGCTTTAGTGCAGAAAACTGGTCAAAATCATGAGGTTTAAAGTGAAAGTGAGCCAATAAGTGGTCTTCTACTGCCCTCTGCTGGCCATTCTACTTATTAATTAAATTTTTCCACATGTGCTTGCATTTATACTTGAATACACACTAAAAATCACTTATATAGCAATAACTATTATAACACAATCATATTTTGTCAGTGTTAATCACTTTATTTGCACTGACACTTCAAATAATTGCTAGTAATGTGGTAAATCATGGTAAATCATGGTTAACTATGCTCTGTGTGTGTGTGTGTGTGTGTGTGTGTGTGTGTGTGTGTGTGTGTGTGTGTGTGTGTGTGTGTAAGCATGCATTGAGTTAACATGGATAAACTGGTTTGCTTTAGTGCAGAAAACTGGTTTAAAGTGAAAGTGAGCCAATAAGTGGTCTTCTACTGCCCTCTGCTGGCCATTCTACTTATTAATGAAATATTTCAACATGTGCTTGCATTCATACTTGAATACACACAAAAAAAATCACTTATATAGCAATAACTATTATAACACAATCATATTTTGTCAGTGTTAATCACTTTATTTGCACTGACACTTCAAATAATTGCTAGTAATGTGATAAATCAGGCTAGAAACATGGTAAATCAAAGTAAATAATACTAGATTGTCGTTTATCTCCTGGTAAATAATACTAGAACGTGGTATATCATGGTAAATCATGGTTAACTATGCTGTGTGTGTATGTGTGTGTGTGTGTGTGTGTGTATGTGTGTGTGTGTGTGTGTGTGTATGTGTGTGTGTGTGTGTGTGTGTGTGTGTGTGTGTGTGTTGTGTGTGTGTGTGTGTGTGTGTGTGTGTGTGTGTGTGTGTGTGTGTGTGTGTGTGTGTAAGCATGCATTGAGTTAACATGGAAAAACTGGTTTGCTTTAGTGCAGAAAACTGGTTTAAAGTGAAAGTGAGCCAATAAGTGGTCTTCTACTGCCCTCTGCTGGCCATTCTACTTAATAATGAAATATTTTACATGTGCTTTTGCATTCATACTTGGACACACACTAAAAATCACGTATATAACTAACTATTATAACACAATAATATTTTGTCAGTGTTCATCACCTCATTTGCACTGACACTTCACATATTTGCTAGTAATGTGGTTAATCATGCTAGAAACATTGTAAATCATAGTAAATAATACTGAAATGAGGTGTATCAAGGTAAATCATGCTAGAATCCTAATAAATCATTCTGGAACATGGTATATGATAGTAAATCATGCTAGAATCATATTAAATAATTCTAGAATGTGGCAAATCGTTGTGGGAGGAGCCTATTTTACTCAAATGGCTATAACTCAAGAAGTAAATGAGATATCTTCACCAAACTCAGTACACATGTGTATGGGTTCAATTTGAGGTCACAGTAAACAATTCTATGGAGATCGGAGCATAGGTGGCGCTATAACTGTTAAAAAGCTTTAAAACCATATATATCCCATGGCAAATTGCCTGTATTGGCTGTAAATGGTCTTTTCCATCTATTATGTCAGTGGTTACATGCTTGCTAAATAAATCTTAATAACTTTTGATGCTTTTGTGCTTAAATGCCTTAAAGGCCTTAACTGCTTGAACCCCGATAAATGCTGCTTGCAGCTTTAATTATTATTATTATTCTGCCGTAAAACGCATCGTGCAGCCCAAACCGTAAGGGCTAGAGCTTTGAAACTTTGCCAGATGGTAGTACAAAAATCGAGGAGAGGTTATCAAATTATGACCTCGATTGGCCCATAGGTGGCGCTATAACAACCAAAAGCGCGAAAGTGGTCATAACTCCTGGACCGTATGTCGTAGACACAAGTGTCTTATATCATTGGAAAGCTGGTCGTCTGACGAACAAAACGTATATCTCCGTATTTCATTTCCGTCATGATAGATTTTCCGCCATTTTGAATTTTGTCGAAAACCTACTTTTGCGAACTAGTCCCTGGTTTTTTGCTCGATCGGAACCAAACCAGTGCAGAATTGTTCTCTGGAGACTGAAGATCAATAATTATCGAAAAAAAGTTGAAATTTCGATTCAGGGTCGCTAGGGGGCGCAAAATTAACGTTGTGGGCGGAGCCTATTTTACTAAAATGGCTATAACTCCAGAAGTAAATGAGGTATTTTCAACAAACTTGGTACACATATGTAAGAGGTCAATCTGAGGACACGGTAAAAAAATCGCGGCGATTGGCCACATGGTGACGCTATAACATGAATAAAACATAAAACAGGCTATAACCACCTGACCATTAGTCCGATTGACTTGAAAATTGGTATGCAGTGTCTTGGCCCAAGGTGTCATATATGTCTATGAGGACATTGGTGTATCTCAAAAAACATGGCCGCCATCGGCCAATGAAGTTTGAGCACCTATTAGACAAGGTTAACGGAGGCCGATCGGAACGAAACTCGATGGGCATGTTCGAGTCATGGCCCTAGAGGTCTGTAAGAATTTTGAAAGAAATCGGCCACTAGTTGGCGCTAACGAGTTTTATGGCTCTGTAATCACGTGGTGTTACACTTATCGTCACAAAATGCATATCATTTGATAGATCTGCACATGATGAACAATTTTGCCTCAAGAACTATTGCTGTCAATCAAACCGTTCATTAATTATTCGCGAATACGTTAAAAACCTACTTTTGCGAACTAGTCCTAGGTTTTTCGCCCGATCGGAACCAGACCAGTCTAGGATAATTCTATGGACTCTCTAGATCAATAATTATCAAAAAAAAGTTGAACTTTTGCATTTTGCGCATGGCTATAATAGGGTCATAAAGAAAATGGGTGTGGCAAAATGCACTAAAAAGCCTATAAATCATAAATGAAAACTCAGAACTTCACAAAAATTGGTGGGAATATGTGACATAACATCATTAACAAGCATGCAAAATTTTATGGAGATCGGACCATAGGTGGCGCTATAACTGTTAAAAAGCTTTAAAACCATATATTTCCTATGGTAAATGGTCTTTTTCATCTATTATGTCAGTAGTTACATGCTTGCTAAATAAATCTTAATAACTTTTGATGCTTTTATGCTTAAAGGCCTTAAAGGCCTTAATTGCTTGAACCCCGATAAATGCTGCTTGCAGCTTTAATTAGGGGTTCAAGCACGAAGTGCTGAAACCCTATTGTAATTGTGCTGATTTTTATTAGGGGTTCAAGCACTTCAGTGCTGAACACCTATTGTAATTGTTAATTTTCCCATGATGCAACATTCAGACATAAAACTGATCGGGCAGACCAAACCGTAAGTCGTGGAGACTTGAAACTTTGGGGGCTGATAGTACTCACACCGCCTACAGCGTCACCAAGGCCCGCCCCGATCGGCCTGACGGGGGCGCTACAGCGGGCAAAAGTACGAAACGGCTCATAACTCATCAACCGTGAGGCGTAGGCTCAAGTGTCTTATATCGCTGGAATCCTTGGCTCGAGGCGGACCAGATGCATGCCTCGGATTTGCTCGTCACCCTGGGAAAATTTTAGGGTATTTGGGGTTTTTCCAAAAACCTACTTTCGCGAACTAGTCCTAGGTTTTTGGCCCGACCGGAACCAAACCAGTGCGGCAAGATTCTCTGGAGTCTGATTGTCAATAATTATCAAAAAAAAGTGTAAATTTCGCTTCACGGTCCCTAAGGGCCGCCAAAATGTTCGAAGTGGGAGGAGCCCATTTTGCTTAATTGGCTATAACTCGTGAACGGAACGAGATTTTTGCACCAAACTCAGCACACGCATGTACGAGCTCATTCTGTGGTCACGTGAAAAAGGGCGCAGCGACTGGCCACTTGGTGGCGCTATAACTGTTAAAAGGGTGTCAAAATGATGTATTTCTATGGAAAAAACACATGAAATGGCTGAAAGCGGCCATCTTGCTGTCTGATTTGCATACAAGCTCACAAAATCGGGCATGCGCATGCGTCACGTGATCCTGAAGAAGCTTGAAAACTTTCATGGACGTCGGGCCATTGGTGGCGCTTTAACTGTCATAAAGGTGAGAAGGCCTCTGTATTACCCTATGCAAAATGACATTTAAATGACTGAAAAATGGGGGGAAAAGAGCAGAGCTTCACCAAATTAGCTGAGCACATGCGCCATATTATTCTAAAGAAGCGTGCAAACTTTTATGGAGATCGGGCCATCAGTGGGGGTGTCACAGTTTAAAAGGTAAAAAAAAAAATGCACCACATTTCCATGATAAATGAGCTAAAAGGGCAACAAACGTTCTTTTTCCTCTCCGAGGCACATGTTAGAAGGCTGGATAAAGTTTTTGGAACGCAGCAGCGCAGACGGCAAGCGCCTAGACCCTATAGTTTTTTTTTTAGAGGCCTTTTTGTGGCCCTTTTTTAGCCACTTATTAGGGGTTCAAGCACTTCAGTGCTGAACACCTATTGTAATTGTTAATTTTCCCATGATGCAACATTCAGACATAAAACTGATCGGGCAGACCAAACCGTAAGTCGTGGAGACTTGAAACTTTGGGGGCTGATAGTACTCACACCGCCTACAGCGTCACCAAGGCCCGCCCCGATCGGCCTGACGGGGGCGCTACAGCGGGCAAAAGTACGAAACGGCTCATAACTCATCAACCGTGAGGCGTAGGCTCAAGTGTCTTATATCGCTGGAATCCTTGGCTCGAGGCGGACCAGATGCATGCCTCGGATTTGCTCGTCACCCTGGGAAAATTTTAGGGTATTTGGGGTTTTTCCAAAAACCTACTTTCGCGAACTAGTCCTAGGTTTTTGGCCCGACCGGAACCAAACCAGTGCGGCAAGATTCTCTGGAGTCTGATTGTCAATAATTATCAAAAAAAAGTGTAAATTTCGCTTCACGGTCCCTAAGGGCCGCCAAAATGTTCGAAGTGGGAGGAGCCCATTTTGCTTAATTGGCTATAACTCGTGAACGGAACGAGATTTTTGCACCAAACTCAGCACACGCATGTACGAGCTCATTCTGTGGTCACGTGAAAAAGGGCGCAGCGACTGGCCACTTGGTGGCGCTATAACTGTTAAAAGGGTGTCAAAATGATGTATTTCTATGGAAAAAACACATGAAATGGCTGAAAGCGGCCATCTTGCTGTCTGATTTGCATACAAGCTCACAAAATCGGGCATGCGCATGCGTCACGTGATCCTGAAGAAGCTTGAAAACTTTCATGGACGTCGGGCCATTGGTGGCGCTTTAACTGTCATAAAGGTGAGAAGGCCTCTGTATTACCCTATGCAAAATGACATTTAAATGACTGAAAAATGGGGGGAAAAGAGCAGAGCTTCACCAAATTAGCTGAGCACATGCGCCATATTATTCTAAAGAAGCGTGCAAACTTTTATGGAGATCGGGCCATCAGTGGGGGTGTCACAGTTTAAAAGGTAAAAAAAAAAATGCACCACATTTCCATGATAAATGAGCTAAAAGGGCAACAAACGTTCTTTTTCCTCTCCGAGGCACATGTTAGAAGGCTGGATAAAGTTTTTGGAACGCAGCAGCGCAGACGGCAAGCGCCTAGACCCTATAGTTTTTTTTTTAGAGGCCTTTTTGTGGCCCTTTTTTAGCCACTTATTAGGGGTTCAAGCACTTCAGTGCTGAACACCTATTGTAATTGTTAATTTTCCCATGATGCAACATTCAGACATAAAACTGATCGGGCAGACCAAACCGTAAGTCGTGGAGACTTGAAACTTTGGGGGCTGATAGTACTCACACCGCCTACAGCGTCACCAAGGCCCGCCCCGATCGGCCTGACGGGGGCGCTACAGCGGGCAAAAGTACGAAACGGCTCATAACTCATCAACCGTGAGGCGTAGGCTCAAGTGTCTTATATCGCTGGAATCCTTGGCTCGAGGCGGACCAGATGCATGCCTCGGATTTGCTCGTCACCCTGGGAAAATTTTAGGGTATTTGGGGTTTTTCCAAAAACCTACTTTCGCGAACTAGTCCTAGGTTTTTGGCCCGACCGGAACCAAACCAGTGCGGCAAGATTCTCTGGAGTCTGATTGTCAATAATTATCAAAAAAAAGTGTAAATTTCGCTTCACGGTCCCTAAGGGCCGCCAAAATGTTCGAAGTGGGAGGAGCCCATTTTGCTTAATTGGCTATAACTCGTGAACGGAACGAGATTTTTGCACCAAACTCAGCACACGCATGTACGAGCTCATTCTGTGGTCACGTGAAAAAGGGCGCAGCGACTGGCCACTTGGTGGCGCTATAACTGTTAAAAGGGTGTCAAAATGATGTATTTCTATGGAAAAAACACATGAAATGGCTGAAAGCGGCCATCTTGCTGTCTGATTTGCATACAAGCTCACAAAATCGGGCATGCGCATGCGTCACGTGATCCTGAAGAAGCTTGAAAACTTTCATGGACGTCGGGCCATTGGTGGCGCTTTAACTGTCATAAAGGTGAGAAGGCCTCTGTATTACCCTATGCAAAATGACATTTAAATGACTGAAAAATGGGGGGAAAAGAGCAGAGCTTCACCAAATTAGCTGAGCACATGCGCCATATTATTCTAAAGAAGCGTGCAAACTTTTATGGAGATCGGGCCATCAGTGGGGGTGTCACAGTTTAAAAGGTAAAAAAAAAAATGCACCACATTTCCATGATAAATGAGCTAAAAGGGCAACAAACGTTCTTTTTCCTCTCCGAGGCACATGTTAGAAGGCTGGATAAAGTTTTTGGAACGCAGCAGCGCAGACGGCAAGCGCCTAGACCCTATAGTTTTTTTTTTAGAGGCCTTTTTGTGGCCCTTTTTTAGCCACTTATTAGGGGTTCAAGCACTTCAGTGCTGAACACCTATTGTAATTGTTAATTTTCCCATGATGCAACATTCAGACATAAAACTGATCGGGCAGACCAAACCGTAAGTCGTGGAGACTTGAAACTTTGGGGGCTGATAGTACTCACACCGCCTACAGCGTCACCAAGGCCCGCCCCGATCGGCCTGACGGGGGCGCTACAGCGGGCAAAAGTACGAAACGGCTCATAACTCATCAACCGTGAGGCGTAGGCTCAAGTGTCTTATATCGCTGGAATCCTTGGCTCGAGGCGGACCAGATGCATGCCTCGGATTTGCTCGTCACCCTGGGAAAATTTTAGGGTATTTGGGGTTTTTCCAAAAACCTACTTTCGCGAACTAGTCCTAGGTTTTTGGCCCGACCGGAACCAAACCAGTGCGGCAAGATTCTCTGGAGTCTGATTGTCAATAATTATCAAAAAAAAGTGTAAATTTCGCTTCACGGTCCCTAAGGGCCGCCAAAATGTTCGAAGTGGGAGGAGCCCATTTTGCTTAATTGGCTATAACTCGTGAACGGAACGAGATTTTTGCACCAAACTCAGCACACGCATGTACGAGCTCATTCTGTGGTCACGTGAAAAAGGGCGCAGCGACTGGCCACTTGGTGGCGCTATAACTGTTAAAAGGGTGTCAAAATGATGTATTTCTATGGAAAAAACACATGAAATGGCTGAAAGCGGCCATCTTGCTGTCTGATTTGCATACAAGCTCACAAAATCGGGCATGCGCATGCGTCACGTGATCCTGAAGAAGCTTGAAAACTTTCATGGACGTCGGGCCATTGGTGGCGCTTTAACTGTCATAAAGGTGAGAAGGCCTCTGTATTACCCTATGCAAAATGACATTTAAATGACTGAAAAATGGGGGGAAAAGAGCAGAGCTTCACCAAATTAGCTGAGCACATGCGCCATATTATTCTAAAGAAGCGTGCAAACTTTTATGGAGATCGGGCCATCAGTGGGGGTGTCACAGTTTAAAAGGTAAAAAAAAAAATGCACCACATTTCCATGATAAATGAGCTAAAAGGGCAACAAACGTTCTTTTTCCTCTCCGAGGCACATGTTAGAAGGCTGGATAAAGTTTTTGGAACGCAGCAGCGCAGACGGCAAGCGCCTAGACCCTATAGTTTTTTTTTTAGAGGCCTTTTTGTGGCCCTTTTTTAGCCACTTATTAGGGGTTCAAGCACTTCAGTGCTGAACACCTATTGTAATTGTTAATTTTCCCATGATGCAACATTCAGACATAAAACTGATCGGGCAGACCAAACCGTAAGTCGTGGAGACTTGAAACTTTGGGGGCTGATAGTACTCACACCGCCTACAGCGTCACCAAGGCCCGCCCCGATCGGCCTGACGGGGGCGCTACAGCGGGCAAAAGTACGAAACGGCTCATAACTCATCAACCGTGAGGCGTAGGCTCAAGTGTCTTATATCGCTGGAATCCTTGGCTCGAGGCGGACCAGATGCATGCCTCGGATTTGCTCGTCACCCTGGGAAAATTTTAGGGTATTTGGGGTTTTTCCAAAAACCTACTTTCGCGAACTAGTCCTAGGTTTTTGGCCCGACCGGAACCAAACCAGTGCGGCAAGATTCTCTGGAGTCTGATTGTCAATAATTATCAAAAAAAAGTGTAAATTTCGCTTCACGGTCCCTAAGGGCCGCCAAAATGTTCGAAGTGGGAGGAGCCCATTTTGCTTAATTGGCTATAACTCGTGAACGGAACGAGATTTTTGCACCAAACTCAGCACACGCATGTACGAGCTCATTCTGTGGTCACGTGAAAAAGGGCGCAGCGACTGGCCACTTGGTGGCGCTATAACTGTTAAAAGGGTGTCAAAATGATGTATTTCTATGGAAAAAACACATGAAATGGCTGAAAGCGGCCATCTTGCTGTCTGATTTGCATACAAGCTCACAAAATCGGGCATGCGCATGCGTCACGTGATCCTGAAGAAGCTTGAAAACTTTCATGGACGTCGGGCCATTGGTGGCGCTTTAACTGTCATAAAGGTGAGAAGGCCTCTGTATTACCCTATGCAAAATGACATTTAAATGACTGAAAAATGGGGGGAAAAGAGCAGAGCTTCACCAAATTAGCTGAGCACATGCGCCATATTATTCTAAAGAAGCGTGCAAACTTTTATGGAGATCGGGCCATCAGTGGGGGTGTCACAGTTTAAAAGGTAAAAAAAAAAATGCACCACATTTCCATGATAAATGAGCTAAAAGGGCAACAAACGTTCTTTTTCCTCTCCGAGGCACATGTTAGAAGGCTGGATAAAGTTTTTGGAACGCAGCAGCGCAGACGGCAAGCGCCTAGACCCTATAGTTTTTTTTTTTAGAGGCCTTTTTGTGGCCCTTTTTTAGCCACTTATTAGGGGTTCAAGCACTTCAGTGCTGAACACCTATTGTAATTGTTAATTTTCCCATGATGCAACATTCAGACATAAAACTGATCGGGCAGACCAAACCGTAAGTCGTGGAGACTTGAAACTTTGGGGGCTGATAGTACTCACACCGCCTACAGCGTCACCAAGGCCCGCCCCGATCGGCCTGACGGGGGCGCTACAGCGGGCAAAAGTACGAAACGGCTCATAACTCATCAACCGTGAGGCGTAGGCTCAAGTGTCTTATATCGCTGGAATCCTTGGCTCGAGGCGGACCAGATGCATGCCTCGGATTTGCTCGTCACCCTGGGAAAATTTTAGGGTATTTGGGGTTTTTCCAAAAACCTACTTTCGCGAACTAGTCCTAGGTTTTTGGCCCGACCGGAACCAAACCAGTGCGGCAAGATTCTCTGGAGTCTGATTGTCAATAATTATCAAAAAAAAGTGTAAATTTCGCTTCACGGTCCCTAAGGGCCGCCAAAATGTTCGAAGTGGGAGGAGCCCATTTTGCTTAATTGGCTATAACTCGTGAACGGAACGAGATTTTTGCACCAAACTCAGCACACGCATGTACGAGCTCATTCTGTGGTCACGTGAAAAAGGGCGCAGCGACTGGCCACTTGGTGGCGCTATAACTGTTAAAAGGGTGTCAAAATGATGTATTTCTATGGAAAAAACACATGAAATGGCTGAAAGCGGCCATCTTGCTGTCTGATTTGCATACAAGCTCACAAAATCGGGCATGCGCATGCGTCACGTGATCCTGAAGAAGCTTGAAAACTTTCATGGACGTCGGGCCATTGGTGGCGCTTTAACTGTCATAAAGGTGAGAAGGCCTCTGTATTACCCTATGCAAAATGACATTTAAATGACTGAAAAATGGGGGGAAAAGAGCAGAGCTTCACCAAATTAGCTGAGCACATGCGCCATATTATTCTAAAGAAGCGTGCAAACTTTTATGGAGATCGGGCCATCAGTGGGGGTGTCACAGTTTAAAAGGTAAAAAAAAAAATGCACCACATTTCCATGATAAATGAGCTAAAAGGGCAACAAACGTTCTTTTTCCTCTCCGAGGCACATGTTAGAAGGCTGGATAAAGTTTTTGGAACGCAGCAGCGCAGACGGCAAGCGCCTAGACCCTATAGTTTTTTTTTTTAGAGGCCTTTTTGTGGCCCTTTTTTAGCCACTTATTAGGGGTTCAAGCACTTCAGTGCTGAACACCTATTGTAATTGTTAATTTTCCCATGATGCAACATTCAGACATAAAACTGATCGGGCAGACCAAACCGTAAGTCGTGGAGACTTGAAACTTTGGGGGCTGATAGTACTCACACCGCCTACAGCGTCACCAAGGCCCGCCCCGATCGGCCTGACGGGGGCGCTACAGCGGGCAAAAGTACGAAACGGCTCATAACTCATCAACCGTGAGGCGTAGGCTCAAGTGTCTTATATCGCTGGAATCCTTGGCTTGAGGCGGACCAGATGCATGCCTCAGATTTGCTTGCCCTTCGGCGCCAATTTTGAGTAAATTGAGGTTTTTTGAAAAACCTACTTTTGCGAATTACTCCTAGATTTTTTGCCCGATCGAAACCAAACCAATGCAGAAATATTCTCTGGACAGAGACTATCAATAATCATCAAAAAAATTCTTAATTTAAATTCACGGTCGCTAAGGGAAATCAAAATGTTTGATGGCACCAGGGCCACTTTTACTAAAACAATTATAACTCGTGAATGGAAAGAGATATTTTCGCTAATCTTGGGAAACGTGTTTATGAGCTCAATCTGAGATTACTTGAAAAAAATCGCGACGATTGGCCACTTGGTGGCGCTACAACATGGAAAAAAATTTATGAAAATGGCTATAAACGCACCCAACCGTTAGTCCTTTGAAATCCTCAATCCTTCCCGAGTCCAAAAATACCAAATATGCCAGGT
Organism: Scardinius erythrophthalmus; assembly: GCF_964197995.2. Taxonomy (NCBI): domain Eukaryota; kingdom Metazoa; phylum Chordata; class Actinopteri; order Cypriniformes; family Leuciscidae; genus Scardinius; species Scardinius erythrophthalmus. Next base: position 60,646,216 of record NC_138222.1, on the reverse strand, counting down.
TTCTCCTTATAGTTTGTGTATCATTGTCATTAAGCACTTAAAAAACTTGCAATTATCTTCGAAACCGATAGTCCAAATTTCTTGAAATTTGAAAACATAGCTCAATAGCTAAACAATAACGCCCAAATGTCACAATTAAGATAGGAACTGACAAAAATAAATAAACAAATAAAATTTTTAAATCATTGTCACCCATGGATCATTTTTATTCTCTCATAAACAGAACAGTCTAAACTTCAAAACAAAATGAGATATTTACAACAAATTTGACAGACATGCATGGGCACACTTTGAGGACACTTGAAGTGGTGGAGATCAGGCAAGATGTGGTGCTATAACTGTCAAAAAAACTTTCCTCAGTAAATTGCCTGTATTGGCTGTAAATGGTATTTTCCATCAATGTTATAAGTTTATTTGTTTATTTGGATCCCCATTAGCCTCTTTCTAGGCAGTGGCTACTCTTCCTGGGGTCCCAAAAAGTAAATCATACAAAACTACATTTAATCAACAACAATAAAAAGTCAAGTCAATGAAACGCACTAACCCATCATCCATTCCAAATATCAAAATCAACAATTTAATATATTTTGCCATTAAATATTCCTTTAAATATTTTTTTTTAAACTAATTTTTCTTGTAAAAATGTGTGATATCAATAGTAAATGATTCCATATTTTCATTCCTCTATACATTACTGTCCGTTGGTTTCCAGTGGTTTTCGAAACAGGAAATAAAAAACATTCCTTTTATTCATGCCTGGTGTAAAAAAATATGACTAGTACTATTATACAAAAGTTGAGAGTACAGCGCATTAGGAACTCTAGACACAGAAATATTTCTTATAAAATAAAGCAGAGAGACAATCCTTCACCAGTTCATTCTCAGTATATTAGCTCTTCTATAACAGTTTAAATTCAGTCCTGTCGCTCTGTTCTGGACAAATTTATTTTTTCAATTACATCCATTTTTTTTTATTTACTTGATGCACTGGTAAAAACCACTGGGCAAAAACACGCGATTCGTCCAATCACTGATTGTGCTGCAGTGACTGCCACCCCTGAGAGCCAACAGTAGCGGCATATTCTTAAGGCCCGCCCACTGTTCGCGCAGGCGCTGCTGCTGTCAGCATGATGAGAGAACAGAATAGATCAGATGAGACAGCAGCACGGAAACTTTCTTCAGAAACTCCTTGTACTAAATGATCATCATAATCTATCGGGAACTGTGATTGTGTGCACTTGGAAACTTTGGATGCATCAACTTGTCGTCAGAGAAAGGTGTAAAAGGTGAAATCGGAGTAAAGATTTATAGTGTGATAATCTTTATTGAACAATCTTCTTTAATTGAATATGTGATGCAGTCTCGTTTTGGTGAGTGACTTTTTTTTGTCATATGTTATCTTATGACAGATATCTATTTCAGAAATGATTTGATATGAGCTGAGTTGACTAGGCCGCAGTCACAGCGCGAGCTGAACTAGTTAGCCGTGTGCTAAAGCTACCGCGTGTAGCTAACATCTTTGTATCATGAGTTGTGACAGTGACTGTTTTATGAGTGTCGAATCGATGTGTTAAATAAATTTGGATTAATGTGTCATTTGAGCTGTGCATGTCATTTGTTACTGAAATGTTGAGTCAGAAATTAATTATGGTACGTTTGCCTTGTGTTTTCCAAGGCTGCGTTTTCTTGTTCTCTATTTTTTTTCCCTATGTGAACGTGATCGGCAAGTGTATCCTGTTTTGTGCCATAAATAATCCTGTGAAGGTGAATCGCCTGCCTAGTGGATGCAATTACATGCACAAATGCTAACCAGTGCCCATGGACCTGTTTCCCATTTGAACTGTAATTTGAAACCATCAACTGGTAGGATAACTACAATTTTCTTTTGTTTGTTTTTGTTTTTTATATATATGTGTTGCTATATAAATAAGTGTTACGATGTGTATAGCATGCACAAAAATCAAGGACATTTTTTGTAACGAATGTAGCGAAAACTAAACAGCGTCTCTGCGCATTGAAAGGCTGTCACTCAGTGCACAATCACATTGTTACAGCAACGGATTGTCTTTGAGTCATTAAACCGTACATGTACAAACATGTTCAAAAACACTGATTCGTTAAAAAGATAGATGTGATGAAACTAGGTGGTAATTATTTTTAACTTTAAGCTCCACTTTCGAACTTCACCTAATTTAATCGAAGCTTTTAGGCTGTTGAATCATTAAAAAGAAACAAGTCGGTGATGTCTGTTTTCATTTACTAACTCTCTATTGTTCTTATTTGTCACTCATCTTTCTGAAACAAACTACAAAGAGAACTTTTTAATTTATCAATATAATTTTCTCTTTGAATCAGAACAAAATTGTCAACTATTTGCTCTCCTGTTGCACCATTTCCTCCCTCCAGTAGATGATCCTTGCTTCTGATTTAATTATGCCCTACCGAATACTATATCTAGGTGTAGCACATCAAGTCAAGTTGCGCACTACATGCTACACAGTGTTGTGTAGGGCTGGGTTTCGATTCAAATTTCAAGAATCGATTCGATTCCGATTCTCAAGATCTTGAATCGATTATCATTATTCGATCCGATCTGATCCGATCTTCGAGATTTAGATAATGTTAATTTCCGCCATGATAAATTTTCCACCATTTTGAATTTTGTCAACAACGTACTTTTACTAACTAGTCCTAGGTTTTTCGCCCGATCGGAACCAAACCAGTGCAGAAATGTATAGAAATCCTATAAATGTTAAACAGCTTTAAAACCATGTATTTCCTATGTTACATTGCCTGTATTGGCTGTAAATGGTCTTTTCCATCTATTATGTCAGTGGTTACATGCTTGCTAAATAAAACTTAATAGATTTTAAAGCTTTTGTGCTTTAAGGCCTTAAAGGCCTTAACTGCTTGAACCCCGATAAATGCTGCTTGCAGCTTTAATTATTATTATTATTATTATTATTCCGCCCTAAAACGCATCGTGCAGCCCAAACCGTAAGAGCTGGAGCTTTGAAACTTGGCCAAATGGTAGTCCTCAATTTGGGGAGAACCTATCAAAGTATGGCCCAGATTGGCCCATAGGTGGAGCTATAATGACCACATTTACTAAATTGCTCATAACTCCTAGACAGTTTGTCCTAGAATCTCAATTTTAGCATCACTGTGATCCCTGGCTCCAGACGGACAAAATGGCTATCTCCAAATTCACCTACGAGCAAAAGAAAAATTTATATGGGCACTTTAGTCCAAAACCTACTTTGGCCAACTAGTCCCTGGTTTTTGGCCCAATCCAGACCAGACCAGTCTAGCACAGTTCTCTGGAGTCTCTAGATGAATAATTATCGAAAAAAAGTTGAACTTTTGCATTGGCCTGGCTGTAACAGGGTCATTTAGGAAAGGGGTGGGACAAAAAAAACACTCAAAAGCCTATACAACCTAAGGGAAAACCCCAAACTTCACAAAAATCGAGGAGCATATGTGTCAGAACATGGTGAAGAAGCATGCCAAGTTTCGTGAAGATCGGACAATAGGTGGCGCTATAACTGTCCAAAACGTCTCTTCTTATTAGGGGTTCAAGCATGAAATGCTGAAACCCTATTGTAATTGTGCTGATTTTTATTATTATTATTATTATTATTCCGCCCTAAAACGCATCGTGCAGCCCAAACCGTAAGAGCTGGAGCTTTGAAACTTGGCCAAATGGTAGTCCTCAATTTGGGGAGAACCTATCAAAGTATGGCCCAGATTGGCCCATAGGTGGAGCTATAATGACCACATTTACTAAATTGCTCATAACTCCTAGACAGTCTGTCCTAGAATCTCAATTTTAGCATCACTGTGATCCCTGGCTCCAGACGGACAAAATGGCTATCTCCAAATTCACCTACGAGCAAAAGAAAAATTTATATGGGCACTTTAGTCCAAAACCTACTTTGGCCAACTAGTCCCTGGTTTTTGGCCCAATCCAGACCAGACCAGTCTAGCACAGTTCTCTGGAGTCTCTAGATGAATAATTATCGAAAAAAAGTTGAACTTTTGCATTGGCCTGGCTGTAACAGGGTCATTTAGGAAAGGGGTGGGACAAAAAAAACACTCAAAAGCCTATACAACCTAAGGGAAAACCCCAAACTTCACAAAAATCGAGGAGCATATGTGTCAGAACATGGTGAAGAAGCATGCCAAGTTTCGTGAAGATCGGACAATAGGTGGCGCTATAACTGTCCAAAACGTCTCTTCTTATTAGGGGTTCAAGCATGAAATGCTGAAACCCTATTGTAATTGTGCTGATTTTTATTATTATTATTATTATTATTCCGCCCTAAAACGCATCGTGCAGCCCAAACCGTAAGAGCTGGAGCTTTGAAACTTGGCCAAATGGTAGTCCTCAATTTGGGGAGAACCTATCAAAGTATGGCCCAGATTGGCCCATAGGTGGAGCTATAATGACCACATTTACTAAATTGCTCATAACTCCTAGACAGTTTGTCCTAGAATCTCAATTTTAGCATCACTGTGATCCCTGGCTCCAGACGGACAAAATGGCTATCTCCAAATTCACCTACGAGCAAAAGAAAAATTTATATGGGCACTTTAGTCCAAAACCTACTTTGGCCAACTAGTCCCTGGTTTTTGGCCCAATCCAGACCAGACCAGTCTAGCACAGTTCTCTGGAGTCTCTAGATGAATAATTATCGAAAAAAAGTTGAACTTTTGCATTGGCCTGGCTGTAACAGGGTCATTTAGGAAAGGGGTGGGACAAAAAAAACACTCAAAAGCCTATACAACCTAAGGGAAAACCCCAAACTTCACAAAAATCGAGGAGCATATGTGTCAGAACATGGTGAAGAAGCATGCCAAGTTTCGTGAAGATCGGACAATAGGTGGCGCTATAACTGTCCAAAACGTCTCTTCTTATTAGGGGTTCAAGCATGAAATGCTGAAACCCTATTGTAATTGTGCTGATTTTTATTATTAGGGGTTCAAGCACGAAGTGCTGAAACCCTATTGTAATTGTACTGATTTTTAGGGGTTCAAGCACGAAGTGCTGAAACCCTATTGTAATTGTGCTGATTTTTATTATTATTATTATTATTATTATTCTGCCGTAAAACGCATCGTGCAGCCCAAACCGTAAGGGCTAGAGCTTTGAAACTTTGCCATATGGTAGTACAAAAATCGAGGAGAGGTTATCAAATTATGACCCCGATTGGCCCATAGGTGGCGCTATAGCAACCAAAAGCGCGAAACTGCTCATAACTCCTAGACCGTAAGTCATAGACTCAAGTGTCTTATATCATTGGAAAGCTGGACGCCTGACGAACAAAACGTATATCTCCGATTTTATTTCCGCCATGATAGATTTTCCGCCATTTTGAATTTTGTCGAAAATCTACTTTTGCGAACTAGTCCCTGGTTTTTTGCCCGATCGGAACCAAACCAGTGCAGAATTGTTCTCTGGAGTCTGAATATCAATAATTATCAAAAAAAAGTTGAAATTTCGATTCACGGTCGCTAGGGGGTGCAAAATTAACGTTGTGGGAGGAGCCTATTTTACTAAAATGGCTATAACTCCAGAAGTAAAAGAGGTATTTTAACCAAACCTGGTACACATGTGTAAGACGTCAATATGAGGTCACGGTAAAAAAATCGCGGCGATTGGTCACATGGTGGCGCTATAACATGAAAAAAACATAAAACAGGCTATAACCACCTGACCGTTAGTCCGATTGACTTGAAAATTGGTATGCAGTGTCTTGGTCCAAGGTGCCATGTATGTCTATGAGGACATTGGTGTATCTCAAAAAACATGGCCGCCATCGGCCAATGAAGTTTGAGCACCTATTAGACAAGGTTAACGGAGGCCTATCGGAACGAAACTCGGTGGGCATGTTCGACTCATGGCCCTAGAGGTCTGTAAGAATTTTAAAAGAAATCGGCCACTAGTTGGCGCTAACGAGTTTTATGGCTCTGTAATCACGTGGTGTTACACTTATTGTCACAAAATGCATACCATTTGATAGATCTCCTCTTGTTGAACAACTTTGCCTCAAGAACCATTGCTGTCAATCAAACCGTTCATTAAATATTCGTAATTATGTTAAAAACCTACTTTTGCGAACTAGTCCTAGGTTTTTCGCCCGATCAGAACCAAACGAGTCTAGGACAATTCTATGGACTCTCAAGATCAATAATTATCAAAAAAAGTTGAACTTTTGCATTTTTCGCATGGGTATATTGGGTCATAAAGAAAATGGGCGTGGCAAAATGCACTCAAAAGCCTATAAATCCTAAACAAAAACTCAGAACTTCACGAAAATTGGTGAGCTTATGTGCCATAACATCATTAACAAGCATGCAAAATTTCATGGAGATCGGACTATAGATGGTGCTATAACTGTTAAAAAGCTTTAAAAAACACATATTTCCTATGGTAAATTGCCTGTATTGGCTGTAAATGGACTTTTCCATCTATTATTTCAGTGGTTAAAAGCTTTCTAAATAAATCTTAATGTCTTAAATGCTTATGTGCCTAAAGGCCTTAAATGCTTGAACCCCGATAAATGCTGCTTGCAGCTTTAATTATTATTATTATTATTATTATTCTCCCCTAAAACGCATCGTGCAGCCCAAACCGTAAGAGCTGGAACCTTGAAACTTGGCCAAATGGTAGTCCTCAATTTGGGGAGAACCTATCAAAGTATGACCCAGATTGGCCCATAGGTGGCGCTATAGCAACCAAAAGCGCGGAACTGCTCATAACTCCTAGACCGTATGTCGTAGACTCAAGTGTCCTATATCATTGGAAAGCTGGACGCCTGAAGGTCAAAACGTATATCTCCGATTTTATTTCAGGTATGCAAATTTTTCCGCCATTTTGAATTTTGTCAAAAACCTACTTTTGCGAACTAGTCCCTGGTTTTTCACCCGATCGGAACCAAAGCAGTGCAGAAATGTTCTTTGGAGTCTGAAGATCAATAATTATCGAAAAAAAGTCGAAATTTCGATTCCTGGTCGCTAGGGGGTGATAAATTAATGTTGTGGGAGGAGCCTATTTTACTAAAATGGCTATAACTCGAAAAGGAAATGAGATATCTTCACCAAACTTGGTACACATGTGTAAGAGTTCAATCTGGGGTCATAGTAAAAAAATGTCGACGATTGATCACTAGGTGGCGCTATAACATAAAAAAAAACATGAAAAGGGCTATGACCACGTGACCGTTTGTCCGATTGACTTGAAAATTGGTATGCAGTGTCTTGGTCCAAGGTGCCATGTATGTCTATGAGGACTTTGGCGTATCTCGAAAAACATGGCCGCCATCGACCAATGAAATTTGAGCACCTATTAGACAAGGTTAACGGAGGCCGATCGGAACGAAACTCGATGGGCATGTTCAACTCATGGCCCTAGAGGTCTGTAAGAATTTTGAAAGAAATCGGCCACTAGTTGGCGCTAACGAGTTTTATGGCTCTGTAATCACGTGGTGTTACACTTATTGTCACAAAATGCATATCATTTGATAGATCTGCTCATGCTGAACAACTTTGCCTCAAGAACCATTGCTGTCAATCAAACCGTTCATTAAATATTCGCAATTATGTTAAAAACCTACTTTTGCGAACTAGTCCTAGGTTTTTTGCCCGATCGGAACAAGACCAGTCTAGGGTAATTCTCTGGACTCTCTAGATCAATAATTATCAAAAAAAGTTCAACTTTAGCATTTTTCGCATGGGTATATTGGGTCATAATGAAAATGGGCGTGGCAAAATGCATTTAAAAGCCTATAAATCCTAAACGAAAACTCAGAACTTCACAAAAATTGGTGAGCATATGTACCATAACAGTCTAAACAAGCATGTAAAATTTCATGAAGATCGTACGATAGGTGGCGCTATAACTGTTAAAAAGCTTTGAAAACCATATATTTCCTATGGTAAATTGCCTGTTTTGGCTGTAAATGGTCTTTTCCATCTATTATTTCAGTGGTTAAAAGCTTTACAAATAAAACTTAATGTCTTAAATGCTTATGTGCTTAAAGGCCTTAAATGCTTGAACCCCGATAAATGCTGCTTGCAGCTTTAATTATTATTATTATTATTCCGCCCTAAAACGCATCGTGCAGCCCAAACCGTAAGAGCTGGAGCTTTGAAACTTGGCCAAATGGTAGTCCTCAATTTGGGGAGAACCTATCAAAGTATGGCCCAGATTGGCCCATAGGTGGAGCTATAATGACCACATTTACTAAATTGCTCATAACTCCTAGACAGTTTGTCCTAGAATCTCAATTTTAGCATCACTGTGATCCCTGGCTCCAGACGGACAAAATGGCTATCTCCAAATTCACCTACGAGCAAAAGAAAAATTTATATGGGCACTTTAGTCCAAAACCTACTTTGGCCAACTAGTCCCTGGTTTTTGGCCCAATCCAGACCAGACCAGTCTAGCACAGTTCTCTGGAGTCTCTAGATGAATAATTATCGAAAAAAAGTTGAACTTTTGCATTGGCCTGGCTGTAACAGGGTCATTTAGGAAAGGGGTGGGACAAAAAAAACACTCAAAAGCCTATACAACCTAAGGGAAAACCCCAAACTTCACAAAAATCGAGGAGCATATGTGTCAGAACATGGTGAAGAAGCATGCCAAGTTTCGTGAAGATCGGACAATAGGTGGCGCTATAACTGTCCAAAACGTCTCTTCTTATTAGGGGTTCAAGCATGAAATGCTGAAACCCTATTGTAATTGTGCTGATTTTTATTATTAGGGGTTCAAGCACGAAGTGCTGAAACCCTATTGTAATTGTACTGATTTTTAGGGGTTCAAGCACGAAGTGCTGAAACCCTATTGTAATTGTGCTGATTTTTATTATTATTATTATTATTATTATTCTGCCGTAAAACGCATCGTGCAGCCCAAACCGTAAGGGCTAGAGCTTTGAAACTTTGCCATATGGTAGTACAAAAATCGAGGAGAGGTTATCAAATTATGACCCCGATTGGCCCATAGGTGGCGCTATAGCAACCAAAAGCGCGAAACTGCTCATAACTCCTAGACCGTAAGTCATAGACTCAAGTGTCTTATATCATTGGAAAGCTGGACGCCTGACGAACAAAACGTATATCTCCGATTTTATTTCCGCCATGATAGATTTTCCGCCATTTTGAATTTTGTCGAAAATCTACTTTTGCGAACTAGTCCCTGGTTTTTTGCCCGATCGGAACCAAACCAGTGCAGAATTGTTCTCTGGAGTCTGAATATCAATAATTATCAAAAAAAAGTTGAAATTTCGATTCACGGTCGCTAGGGGGTGCAAAATTAACGTTGTGGGAGGAGCCTATTTTACTAAAATGGCTATAACTCCAGAAGTAAAAGAGGTATTTTAACCAAACCTGGTACACATGTGTAAGACGTCAATATGAGGTCACGGTAAAAAAATCGCGGCGATTGGTCACATGGTGGCGCTATAACATGAAAAAAACATAAAACAGGCTATAACCACCTGACCGTTAGTCCGATTGACTTGAAAATTGGTATGCAGTGTCTTGGTCCAAGGTGCCATGTATGTCTATGAGGACATTGGTGTATCTCAAAAAACATGGCCGCCATCGGCCAATGAAGTTTGAGCACCTATTAGACAAGGTTAACGGAGGCCTATCGGAACGAAACTCGGTGGGCATGTTCGACTCATGGCCCTAGAGGTCTGTAAGAATTTTAAAAGAAATCGGCCACTAGTTGGCGCTAACGAGTTTTATGGCTCTGTAATCACGTGGTGTTACACTTATTGTCACAAAATGCATACCATTTGATAGATCTCCTCTTGTTGAACAACTTTGCCTCAAGAACCATTGCTGTCAATCAAACCGTTCATTAAATATTCGTAATTATGTTAAAAACCTACTTTTGCGAACTAGTCCTAGGTTTTTCGCCCGATCAGAACCAAACGAGTCTAGGACAATTCTATGGACTCTCAAGATCAATAATTATCAAAAAAAGTTGAACTTTTGCATTTTTCGCATGGGTATATTGGGTCATAAAGAAAATGGGCGTGGCAAAATGCACTCAAAAGCCTATAAATCCTAAACAAAAACTCAGAACTTCACGAAAATTGGTGAGCTTATGTGCCATAACATCATTAACAAGCATGCAAAATTTCATGGAGATCGGACTATAGATGGTGCTATAACTGTTAAAAAGCTTTAAAAAACACATATTTCCTATGGTAAATTGCCTGTATTGGCTGTAAATGGACTTTTCCATCTATTATTTCAGTGGTTAAAAGCTTTCTAAATAAATCTTAATGTCTTAAATGCTTATGTGCCTAAAGGCCTTAAATGCTTGAACCCCGATAAATGCTGCTTGCAGCTTTAATTATTATTATTATTATTATTATTCTCCCCTAAAACGCATCGTGCAGCCCAAACCGTAAGAGCTGGAACCTTGAAACTTGGCCAAATGGTAGTCCTCAATTTGGGGAGAACCTATCAAAGTATGACCCAGATTGGCCCATAGGTGGCGCTATAGCAACCAAAAGCGCGGAACTGCTCATAACTCCTAGACCGTATGTCGTAGACTCAAGTGTCCTATATCATTGGAAAGCTGGACGCCTGAAGGTCAAAACGTATATCTCCGATTTTATTTCAGGTATGCAAATTTTTCCGCCATTTTGAATTTTGTCAAAAACCTACTTTTGCGAACTAGTCCCTGGTTTTTCACCCGATCGGAACCAAAGCAGTGCAGAAATGTTCTTTGGAGTCTGAAGATCAATAATTATCGAAAAAAAGTCGAAATTTCGATTCCTGGTCGCTAGGGGGTGATAAATTAATGTTGTGGGAGGAGCCTATTTTACTAAAATGGCTATAACTCGAAAAGGAAATGAGATATCTTCACCAAACTTGGTACACATGTGTAAGAGTTCAATCTGGGGTCATAGTAAAAAAATGTCGACGATTGATCACTAGGTGGCGCTATAACATAAAAAAAAACATGAAAAGGGCTATGACCACGTGACCGTTTGTCCGATTGACTTGAAAATTGGTATGCAGTGTCTTGGTCCAAGGTGCCATGTATGTCTATGAGGACTTTGGCGTATCTCGAAAAACATGGCCGCCATCGACCAATGAAATTTGAGCACCTATTAGACAAGGTTAACGGAGGCCGATCGGAACGAAACTCGATGGGCATGTTCAACTCATGGCCCTAGAGGTCTGTAAGAATTTTGAAAGAAATCGGCCACTAGTTGGCGCTAACGAGTTTTATGGCTCTGTAATCACGTGGTGTTACACTTATTGTCACAAAATGCATATCATTTGATAGATCTGCTCATGCTGAACAACTTTGCCTCAAGAACCATTGCTGTCAATCAAACCGTTCATTAAATATTCGCAATTATGTTAAAAACCTACTTTTGCGAACTAGTCCTAGGTTTTTTGCCCGATCGGAACAAGACCAGTCTAGGGTAATTCTCTGGACTCTCTAGATCAATAATTATCAAAAAAAGTTCAACTTTAGCATTTTTCGCATGGGTATATTGGGTCATAATGAAAATGGGCGTGGCAAAATGCATTTAAAAGCCTATAAATCCTAAACGAAAACTCAGAACTTCACAAAAATTGGTGAGCATATGTACCATAACAGTCTAAACAAGCATGTAAAATTTCATGAAGATCGTACGATAGGTGGCGCTATAACTGTTAAAAAGCTTTGAAAACCATATATTTCCTATGGTAAATTGCCTGTTTTGGCTGTAAATGGTCTTTTCCATCTATTATTTCAGTGGTTAAAAGCTTTACAAATAAAACTTAATGTCTTAAATGCTTATGTGCTTAAAGGCCTTAAATGCTTGAACCCCGATAAATGCTGCTTGCAGCTTTAATTATTATTATTATTATTCCGCCCTAAAACGCATCGTGCAGCCCAAACCGTAAGAGCTGGAGCTTTGAAACTTGGCCAAATGGTAGTCCTCAATTTGGGGAGAACCTATCAAAGTATGGCCCAGATTGGCCCATAGGTGGAGCTATAATGACCACATTTACTAAATTGCTCATAACTCCTAGACAGTTTGTCCTAGAATCTCAATTTTAGCATCACTGTGATCCCTGGCTCCAGACGGACAAAATGGCTATCTCCAAATTCACCTACGAGCAAAAGAAAAATTTATATGGGCACTTTAGTCCAAAACCTACTTTGGCCAACTAGTCCCTGGTTTTTGGCCCAATCCAGACCAGACCAGTCTAGCACAGTTCTCTGGAGTCTCTAGATGAATAATTATCGAAAAAAAGTTGAACTTTTGCATTGGCCTGGCTGTAACAGGGTCATTTAGGAAAGGGGTGGGACAAAAAAAACACTCAAAAGCCTATACAACCTAAGGGAAAACCCCAAACTTCACAAAAATCGAGGAGCATATGTGTCAGAACATGGTGAAGAAGCATGCCAAGTTTCGTGAAGATCGGACAATAGGTGGCGCTATAACTGTCCAAAACGTCTCTTCTTATTAGGGGTTCAAGCATGAAATGCTGAAACCCTATTGTAATTGTGCTGATTTTTATTAGGGGTTCAAGCACGAAGTGCTGAAACCCTATTGTAATTGTGCTGATTTTTATTATTATTATTATTATTATTATTCTGCCGTAAAACGCATCGTGCAGCCCAAACCGTAAGAGCTGGAACTTTGAAACTTTGACAGATGGTAGTACAAAAATCGAGGAAAGGTTCAGAGATTATGACCCCGATTGGCCCATAGGTGGCGCTATAACAACCAAAAGCGCGAAACTGCTCATAACTCCTAGACCGTATGGCGTAGACTCAAGTGTCTTATATCATTGGAAAGCTGGATGCCTGACGAACAAAACGTATATCTCCGATTTTATTTCCGCCATGATAGATTTTCCGCCATTTTGAATTTTGTCAAAAATCTACTTTTGCGAACTAGTCCCTGGTTTTTTGCCCGATTGGAACCAAACTAGTGCAGAAATGTTCTCTGGAGACTGAATATCAATAATTATCGAAAAAAAGTGGAAATTTCGATTCACGGTCGCTAAGGGGCGCCAAAACGTACGTTGTGGGAGGGGCCTATTTTACTAAAATGGCTATAACTCCCGATGTAAATGAGGTATCTTCACCAAACTTGGTACACATGTGTATGAGCTTACTCTGGGGTCACAGTAAAAAAATCGCGACGATTGGCCTCATGGTGGCGCTATAAAATGAAAAAAACATAAAACAGGCTATAACCACCTGACCGTTAGTCCGATTGACTTGAAAATTGGTATGCAGTGTCTTGGTCCAAGGTGCCATGTATGTGTATGAGGACATTGGCGTATCTCAAAAAACATGGCCGCCATCGGCCAACGAAGTTTGAGCACCTATTAGACAAGGTTAACGGAGGCCGATCGGAACGAAACTCAATGGGCATGTTCGGCTCATGGCCCTAAAGGTCTGTAAGAATTTTGAAAGAAATCGGCCACTAGTTGGCGCTAACGAGTTTTACGGCTCTGTAATCACGTGGTGTTACAAATATCCACACAATATGCATATCATTTGATAGATCTCCTCATCCTGAACAACTTTGCCTCAAGAACCATTGCTGTCAATCAAACTGTTCATTAATTATTCATTAATATGTTAAAAACCTACTTTTGCGAACTAGTCCTAGGTTTTTTGCCCGATCGGAACCAGACCAGTGTAGGACAATTCTCTGGACTCTCTAGATCAATAATTATCAAAAAAAAGTTGAACTTTTGCATTTGGATGGCTGTAATAGGGTCATTTATAAAACGGGCGTGTCAAAATACATTAAAAAGCCTATAAATCCTAAATAAAAACTCAGAACTTCACAAAAATTGGTCAGCATATGTGACATAACATCATTAACAAGCATGAAAAATTCTATGGAGATCGGACGATAGTTGGCGCTATAACTGTTAAAACGCTTTAAAACCATATATTTCCTATGGTAAATTGCCTGTATTTGCTGTAAATGATGTCTTCTATCTTTTATCATATAATGTTCATATCATAATGTTCAAAACCAGTGCAGCACAATTCTCTGAACTCTCTAGATCAATAATTATCAGAAAAAAAGTTTAACTTCTTCAAAAGGTGATTTTATATGAATATAATGACATATTAAGCCAATAAGTGGTATTTTACTGCCCCCTGCTGTCATTTCATCATACTACTCCCTAATATTGTTATAAAATTCATATTTAGACTTTTTAAAATCATTATTTTAACATTTACAATCACATTTTGTCAAAACTCATCTATTGAGTATTACTATTGACAATTGTGTTACACTGAGATATGGAAATGGACGAAAGTAAATGAATGAAATGAAACGAAAGTATAACGGCATTTAAGCCACGCCCCCGAATACAAATCCATTCATAACTCGAAAACGGAAAGTCGTTGCGCGCTCAAATTTTGATGGTGAGGACCTCTCCGGGCTCTTGATCGAAACGTGTCGTCGCGGGCCTCGGGAGCGCGCCCCCCGCGCATCGCGAATCCGCGGGACCCCCGATTTTGAACGGCCATTACTCCCGACCCAGACCACCCCGAACATTGTGTGAGAGCTCGTTGGAAAGGGCGCGTCCTTGGCTAGCTTCGATTCAAATGTGGTGTTATTTGCCCTGGGCATTCCAGAGATAATAGCCCGAACAGATATGCCTTATAACAGTCATAACTCCCAGCCCCAATCGCCCAAAAACACATTGATGGTCTCATTCAACAGGGCTCCTCAAGCACTATCTATGCTCTGAGTTTCAGAATTTTTCGCCTTTTGGTTCCTGAGATATAAGTAAAAAAACAAATTCCCATTCATTCAAACACTTCAACTGTAAAATGTAAGCTATAATACCACTGTTGTCCACTAGAGGGAGCAGCAGGATTACGCATGATCTTTTAATTCGCTTCAGTATTGGAAATAAACAAATGCTTTAAGAAGCAATCTTTTTTATTATGATGTTTTTTTTATTATTATGATATTTGTATATATATTTTTTTTTTATTATGATTATGAACGGTTTGATTGACATTAGTGATTCTTGAGGCAAAGTTGTTCAAGATGAGGAGATGAAGATATTTTCACAATATCACATCCTAAAAACATTGAAAACATATTTGTCTTTGTGTGTGTGTGTGTGTGTGTGTGTGTGTGTGTGTGTGTGTGGGTTTGTGTGTGTGTCTGTGTGTGTGTAAGCATGCTTAATGGAAAGAACATGAAGAAACTGCTTTGTTTTACTGGTGGATAAAAAAGTATTTCAAATGAAAGTGAGTCAATTAGTGGTCTTCTACTGCCCTCTGCAGGACATTCTACTTAATAAAATATTTTCATCTGTGCTTTTGCATTAGTTTTTGGACTATATCAAATTACTTGCATGAAAATCACCTATTATAACACAGTCATGTTTTGTCAAAGTTTATCACTTCATTTTTACTGAGCTCTCAGTTTGAACAATTCTGCCTCTCAGTGATTAATTTGAAATCTGAAAATGGTGTTATACAGAGGAGATTTGCAATTATCATTTTGTTACCTATCTTTTATTTTAAATATCTCCATCTACAACAAAATGTGTGTGCATGTGTGTGTTCAAGCATGGTTAGTGTATTAAGTATTATTGTTTAAGTATTATTGTTTTCATTTACATTTTAACCACCAGAAGAAGAACACTCATTGGTTCATTCTGCTCACTAAAATATTATTTTTAATTTTTTTTTCCATTTGAAATATTGTTTAAACTTAATAAAATCATTAAAATAACATTTCAAATCATATTTTGTCTGTTTATAAATCCCACAGACTCACATTGGCTGCAATACTAATGTTTTTGTAAAACACAGACCTGATAGTCTAATCTGTGTGTATTGTGCATATATTATTGATATTATTACTATTGCAAATCATGTTATTGTAACTCATATCTTAATAGAATATTATTTGTAATTTTAATTCTTTATTTCTTAAGTGTTTTTTTTTATGATTACTACAGATATTATCACCAAAGATATCAACTACACCTTCACTTTTAGTATTGACACGCTGCACACACAGCACAATCACACACTCACTAATGCATTCAAATAAATGTAATCTTACTGTGCTACTTTATTTGTACATGATTAGAATGAACAGAAATCTAAGACTATTTTTCTTCTTTTGTTAAAGCCATTTCAGACTCCAAGTAAGCATTATATTACTAATCATCTATTTTACAGGTGCCATACAATTGAAAACTGTATTTATCTTGGCATAGTTGAATGATAAGAGTTCTGGACATGGAACTGACATACCGTGAGCCTCAAACACCATTGTTTCCTCCTTCTTGTGTAAATCTCCTGTTTGCAAAAGACCGCTGAAAAATGAGTGAATCCCACCATAACACCGACTGTGACGTTGGAGTCAGGATCATTAATATTTATACCCCCCAAATTTGCATTTTCCAGTCCATGTTCTAGGCCAGGCAGTGTTAATGTGGACCTGCACAGCCGAATCATCAGAAGATCTGCAGGTATTGTGAAGAAGCAAGCAAGGACAATAGTGAAAATGGCAGATCATGGATATAAATGTTATGTCTGAGGCTGTGCTGTGGATTTGAGAACTTTTCATTCCCTTCCCACAAAACTGTCAACAGGCATGGTTGATGTTTACAACAGGATACCTCACCATTTTAATTCAAAGCTGTTAGTTTGCTCTTAACGGAGGCCGATCAGAACGAAACTCGATGGGCATGTTCGACTCGTGGCCCTAGAGGTCTGTAAGAATTTTGAAAAATCAGCCACTAGTTGACGCTAACAGGTTTTACGGCTATGTAATCACGTGATGCATATCATTTGATAGATCTCCTCATACTGAACAACTTTGCCTCAAGAACTACTGCTGTCAATCAATTTGTTCATTAAATACTTGCTATTATGTTAAAAACCTACTTTTGCGAACTAGTCCTAGGTTTTTCGCCCGATCGGAAATATACCAGTGCAGTACAATTCTCTGGAAGCTCTAGATTATTAATTATATAAAAAACTTTAACTTTACCCATTGGGTAGCCATAACAGGATCATTTAGAAAATGGGTATGGCAAAAAACACTCAAAAGCCTGTAAATCCTAAACAAAAACTCAGACAACTCACTAGACTGCCTTATGTGCTTAAAGACCCTAAATGCTTGAACCCCGCTAAATGCTGCTTGCAGCTTTAATTATTATTATTATTATTATTCCGCCCTAAAACGCATCGTGCAGCCCAAACCGTAAGAGCTGGAGCTTTGAAACTTGGCCAAATGGTAGTCCTCAATTTGGGGAGAACCTATCAAAGTATGGCCCAGATTGGCCCATAGGTGGAGCTATAATGACCACATTTACTAAATTGCTCATAACTCCTAGACAGTCTGTCCTAGAATCTCAATTTTAGCATCACTGTGATCCCTGGCTCCAGACGGACAAAATGGCTATCTCCAAATTCACCTACGAGCAAAAGAAAAATTTATATGGGCACTTTAGTCCAAAACCTACTTTGGCCAACTAGTCCCTGGTTTTTGGCCCAATCCAGACCAGACCAGTCTAGCACAGTTCTCTGGAGTCTCTAGATGAATAATTATCGAAAAAAAGTTGAACTTTTGCATTGGCCTGGCTGTAACAGGGTCATTTAGGAAAGGGGTGGGACAAAAAAAACACTCAAAAGCCTATACAACCTAAGGGAAAACCCCAAACTTCACAAAAATCGAGGAGCATATGTGTCAGAACATGGTGAAGAAGCATGCCAAGTTTCGTGAAGATCGGACAATAGGTGGCGCTATAACTGTCCAAAACGTCTCTTCTTATTAGGGGTTCAAGCATGAAATGCTGAAACCCTATTGTAATTGTGCTGATTTTTATTATTATTATTATTATTATTCCGCCCTAAAACGCATCGTGCAGCCCAAACCGTAAGAGCTGGAGCTTTGAAACTTGGCCAAATGGTAGTCCTCAATTTGGGGAGAACCTATCAAAGTATGTGTAAATCTAAACCCAGATTGGCCCATAGGTGGAGCTATAATGACCACATTTACTAAATTGCTCATAACTCCTAGACAGTTTGTCCTAGAATCTCAATTTTAGCATCACTGTGATCCCTGGCTCCAGACGGACAAAATGGCTATCTCCAAATTCACCTACGAGCAAAAGAAAAATTTATATGGGCACTTTAGTCCAAAACCTACTTTGGCCAACTAGTCCCTGGTTTTTGGCCCAATCCAGACCAGACCAGTCTAGCACAGTTCTCTGGAGTCTCTAGATGAATAATTATCGAAAAAAAGTTGAACTTTTGCATTGGCCTGGCTGTAACAGGGTCATTTAGGAAAGGGGTGGGACAAAAAAAACACTCAAAAGCCTATACAACCTAAGGGAAAACCCCAAACTTCACAAAAATCGAGGAGCATATGTGTCAGAACATGGTGAAGAAGCATGCCAAGTTTCGTGAAGATCGGACAATAGGTGGCGCTATAACTGTCCAAAACGTCTCTTCTTATTAGGGGTTCAAGCATGAAATGCTGAAACCCTATTGTAATTGTGCTGATTTTTATTATTATTATTATTATTATTCCGCCCTAAAACGCATCGTGCAGCCCAAACCGTAAGAGCTGGAGCTTTGAAACTTGGCCAAATGGTAGTCCTCAATTTGGGGAGAACCTATCAAAGTATGGCCCAGATTGGCCCATAGGTGGAGCTATAATGACCACATTTACTAAATTGCTCATAACTCCTAGACAGTTTGTCCTAGAATCTCAATTTTAGCATCACTGTGATCCCTGGCTCCAGACGGACAAAATGGCTATCTCCAAATTCACCTACGAGCAAAAGAAAAATTTATATGGGCACTTTAGTCCAAAACCTACTTTGGCCAACTAGTCCCTGGTTTTTGGCCCAATCCAGACCAAAAAAAATTTATATGGGCACTTTAGTCCAAAACCTACTTTGGCCAACTAGTCCCTGGTTTTTGGCCCAATCCAGACCAGACCAGTCTAGCACAGTTCTCTGGAGTCTCTAGATGAATAATTATCGAAAAAAAGTTGAACTTTTGCATTGGCCTGGCTGTAACAGGGTCATTTAGGAAAGGGGTGGGACAAAAAAAACACTCAAAAGCCTATACAACCTAAGGGAAAACCCCAAACTTCACAAAAATCGAGGAGCATATGTGTCAGAACATGGTGAAGAAGCATGCCAAGTTTCGTGAAGATCGGACAATAGGTGGCGCTATAACTGTCCAAAACGTCTCTTCTTATTAGGGGTTCAAGCATGAAATGCTGAAACCCTATTGTAATTGTGCTGATTTTTATTATTATTATTATTATTATTCCGCCCTAAAACGCATCGTGCAGCCCAAACCGTAAGAGCTGGAGCTTTGAAACTTGGCCAAATGGTAGTCCTCAATTTGGGGAGAACCTATCAAAGTATGGCCCAGATTGGCCCATAGGTGGAGCTATAATGACCACATTTACTAAATTGCTCATAACTCCTAGACAGTTTGTCCTAGAATCTCAATTTTAGCATCACTGTGATCCCTGGCTCCAGACGGACAAAATGGCTATCTCCAAATTCACCTACGAGCAAAAGAAAAATTTATATGGGCACTTTAGTCCAAAACCTACTTTGGCCAACTAGTCCCTGGTTTTTGGCCCAATCCAGACCAAAAAAAATTTATATGGGCACTTTAGTCCAAAACCTACTTTGGCCAACTAGTCCCTGGTTTTTGGCCCAATCCAGACCAGACCAGTCTAGCACAGTTCTCTGGAGTCTCTAGATGAATAATTATCGAAAAAAAGTTGAACTTTTGCATTGGCCTGGCTGTAACAGGGTCATTTAGGAAAGGGGTGGGACAAAAAAAACACTCAAAAGCCTATACAACCTAAGGGAAAACCCCAAACTTCACAAAAATCGAGGAGCATATGTGTCAGAACATGGTGAAGAAGCATGCCAAGTTTCGTGAAGATCGGACAATAGGTGGCGCTATAACTGTCCAAAACGTCTCTTCTTATTAGGGGTTCAAGCATGAAATGCTGAAACCCTATTGTAATTGTGCTGATTTTTATTATTATTATTATTATTATTCCGCCCTAAAACGCATCGTGCAGCCCAAACCGTAAGAGCTGGAGCTTTGAAACTTGGCCAAATGGTAGTCCTCAATTTGGGGAGAACCTATCAAAGTATGGCCCAGATTGGCCCATAGGTGGAGCTATAATGACCACATTTACTAAATTGCTCATAACTCCTAGACAGTTTGTCCTAGAATCTCAATTTTAGCATCACTGTGATCCCTGGCTCCAGACGGACAAAATGGCTATCTCCAAATTCACCTACGAGCAAAAGAAAAATTTATATGGGCACTTTAGTCCAAAACCTACTTTGGCCAACTAGTCCCTGGTTTTTGGCCCAATCCAGACCAGACCAGTCTAGCACAGTTCTCTGGAGTCTCTAGATGAATAATTATCGAAAAAAAGTTGAACTTTTGCATTGGCCTGGCTGTAACAGGGTCATTTAGGAAAGGGGTGGGACAAAAAAAACACTCAAAAGCCTATACAACCTAAGGGAAAACCCCAAACTTCACAAAAATCGAGGAGCATATGTGTCAGAACATGGTGAAGAAGCATGCCAAGTTTCGTGAAGATCGGACAATAGGTGGCGCTATAACTGTCCAAAACGTCTCTTCTTATTAGGGGTTCAAGCATGAAATGCTGAAACCCTATTGTAATTGTGCTGATTTTTATTAGGGGTTCAAGCACGAAGTGCTGAAACCCTATTGTAATTGTGCTGATTTTTATTATTATTATTATTATTATTATTATTATTCCGCCGTAAAACGCATCGTGCAGCCCAAACCGTAAGAGCTGGAACTTTGAAACTTTGCCAGATGGTAGTACAAAAATCGAGGAAAGGTTCAGAGATTATGACCCCGATTGGCCCATAGGTGGCGCTATAACAACCAAAAGCGCGAAACTGCTCATAACTCCTAGACCGTATGTCGTAGACTCAAGTGTCTTATATCATTGGAAAACTGGACGCCTGACAAACAAAACGTATATCTCCGATTTCATTTCCGCCATGATAGATTTTCCGCCATTTTGAATTTTGTCAAAAACCTACTTTTGCGAACTAGTCCCTGGTTTTTTACCCGATTGGAACCAAACCAGTGCAGAAATGTTCTCTGGAGACTGAATATCAATAATTATCGAAAAAAAGTTGAAATTTCGATTCACGGTCGCTAAGGGGCGCCAAAACGTACGTTGTGGGAGGGGCCTATTTTACTAAAATGGCTATAACTCCCGAAGTAAATGAGGTATCTTCACCAAACTTGGTACACATGTGTATGAGTGCAATCTGGGGTCACAGTAAAAAAATCGCGACGATTGGCCTCATGGTGGCGCTATAACATGAAAAAAACATAAATCAGGCTATAACCACCTGACCGTTAGTCCGATTGACTTGAAAATTGGTATGCAGTGTCTTGGTCCAAGGTGCCATGTATGTGTATGAGGACATTGGCGTATCTCAAAAAACATGGCCGCCATCGGCCAATGAAGTTTGAGCACCTATTAGACAAGGTTAACGGAGGCCGATCAAAACGAAACTCAATGGGCATGTTCGGCTCATGGCCCTAGAGGTCTGTAAGAATTTTAAAAGAAATCGGCCACTAGTTGGCGCTAACGAGTTTTACGGCTCTGTAATCACGTGGTGTTACAAATATCTACACAATATGCATATCATTTGATAGATCTCCTCATCCTGATCAACTTTGCCTCAAGAACCATTGCTGTCAATCAAACTGTTCATTAATTATTTACGAATATGTTGAAAACCTACTTTTGCGAACTAGTCCTAGGATTTTTGCCCGATCGGAACCAGACCAGTCTAGGACAATTCTCTGGACTCTCTAGATCAATAATTATCAAAAAAAAGTTGAACTTTTGCATTTGGATGGCTGTAATAGGGTAATTTATAAAATGGGCGTGGCAAAATACACTCAAAAGCCTATAAATCATAAATGAAAACTCAGAACTTCACAAAAGTTGGTGAGCATATGTGACATACCATCATTAACAAGCATGCACAATTTTATGGAGATCGGACCAAAGGTGGCGCTATAACAGTTAAAAGGCTTTTAAACCATATGTTTCCTATGGTAAACTGCCTGTATTGGCTGTAAATGGTCTTTTCCATCTCTGATCATATAATTTTCATATCATAATGTTCAAAACTAGTGCAATACAATTCTCTGGACTCACTAGATCAATAATTGTCAGAAAAAGTTGAACTACTTCATTTGGATAGCTATAATAGGTTTACTTCAAAATGTGGCCTTTACCAAGTGTCCCCGAAAGCCTATATCTCTTTAATCAATGCTCAGACCTTCTTAAAAACAAGTCAGAACGTGTGAAATATCACCCTGAACAAGGATGAAAAATTTCAGACAGATCGGACAAAATTTGCCTCTATAACAGTTAAAAAGGTGAAAATGATATGAATTAATGGCATGTTAAGCCAATAAGTGGTATTTTACTGCCCCCTGCTGTTTAAAATAGTCATTTTGTCATATTGGTATTGGTATTAGCCATAGTAAATCATGATAAACTATGGTAAATCATGCTACAATGTGTTATATCATGTTAAATCATGCTAGAACATGGTCTTTCCCATCTATGATGTCAATGATTGAAAAAACAACAACAACAACATTTGCCTGTGTGTGTGTGTGTGTGTGTGTGTGTGTGTGTGTGTGTGTGTGTGTGTGTGTGTGTGTGTGTGTGTGGTACAAATATAACAGATTTTATTTTCCAACATGAAAACAAACATAACAGAGTGCTAGTGCACAAACAATAACCTACAATGATAATGGGTGAGAGGGGAACTTAAATACACAGATCAAGACAAGGACAACAGGTGACGGTTATGATGATGAGGAGCAGGTGATGATGATGATGAGGGTGATGAGGAGCAGGTGCAGGTGATGACGACAGATGGTGAATGTGATGAAGACAGAAGGTGAATATGATGAAGGTGAATGTGACACTAATATCACTGAAACATTTGTGTGTGTGTGTGTGTGTGTGTGTGTGTGTGTGTGTGTGTGTGTGTGTGTGTGTGTGTGTGTGTGTGTGTAAAATGCATTATGGAGTTAAAATGGAAAAACTGGTTTGTTTTAGTGCAGAAAATGGTGAAAATCAAGAAGTTTAAAGTGAAAGTGTGCCAATATGTGGTCTTCTACTGCTCTCTGCTGGCCATTCTACTTATTAATGAAGTCTACTCACATATGCTTTTACATTCTTTAGACACTAAAAATCACTTATATAACAATAAGACACTAAAAAATCACTTATATAACAATTACTATTGTAGCACAATCATGCTAGAATCATAATAAATAATACTATAATGTGGTAAATTGTTGTGGGAGGAGCCTATTTTACTAAAATGGCTATAAGTCAAGAAGTAAATGAGATAGCTTCACCAAACTCAGTACACATGTGTATGGGTTCAATTTGAGGTCACAGTAAACAATTTTATGGAGATCGGACCATAGGTGGCGCTATAACTGTTAAAAAGCTTTAAAACCATATATTTAATATGGTACATTGCCTGTATTGGCTGTAAATGGTCTTTTTCATCTATTATGTCAGTGTTAGATGCTTGCTAAATAAAACTAATAACTTTTGATGCTTTTGTGCTTAAAGGCCTTAACTGCTTGAACCCCGATAAATGCTGCTTGCAGCTTTAATTATTATTATTATTATTATTCCGCCCTAAAACGCATCGTGCAGCCCAAACCGTAAGAGCTGGAGCTTTGAAACTTGGCCAAATGGTAGTCCTCAATTTGGGGAGAACCTATCAAAGTATGGCCCAGATTGGCCCATAGGTGGAGCTATAATGACCACATTTACTAAATTGCTCATAACTCCTAGACAGTTTGTCCTAGAATCTCAATTTTAGCATCACTGTGATCCCTGGCTCCAGACGGACAAAATGGCTATCTCCAAATTCACCTACGAGCAAAAGAAAAATTTATATGGGCACTTTAGTCCAAAACCTACTTTGGCCAACTAGTCCCTGGTTTTTGGCCCAATCCAGACCAGACCAGTCTAGCACAGTTCTCTGGAGTCTCTAGATGAATAATTATCGAAAAAAAGTTGAACTTTTGCATTGGCCTGGCTGTAACAGGGTCATTTAGGAAAGGGGTGGGACAAAAAAAACACTCAAAAGCCTATACAACCTAAGGGAAAACCCCAAACTTCACAAAAATCGAGGAGCATATGTGTCAGAACATGGTGAAGAAGCATGCCAAGTTTCGTGAAGATCGGACAATAGGTGGCGCTATAACTGTCCAAAACGTCTCTTCTTATTAGGGGTTCAAGCATGAAATGCTGAAACCCTATTGTAATTGTGCTGATTTTTATTATTATTATTATTATTATTCCGCCCTAAAACGCATCGTGCAGCCCAAACCGTAAGAGCTGGAGCTTTGAAACTTGGCCAAATGGTAGTCCTCAATTTGGGGAGAACCTATCAAAGTATGGCCCAGATTGGCCCATAGGTGGAGCTATAATGACCACATTTACTAAATTGCTCATAACTCCTAGACAGTTTGTCCTAGAATCTCAATTTTAGCATCACTGTGATCCCTGGCTCCAGACGGACAAAATGGCTATCTCCAAATTCACCTACGAGCAAAAGAAAAATTTATATGGGCACTTTAGTCCAAAACCTACTTTGGCCAACTAGTCCCTGGTTTTTGGC
Source organism: Scardinius erythrophthalmus (assembly GCF_964197995.2). NCBI lineage: Eukaryota > Metazoa > Chordata > Actinopteri > Cypriniformes > Leuciscidae > Scardinius > Scardinius erythrophthalmus. The sequence goes on along the minus strand of NC_138222.1, from coordinate 60,621,460 downwards.
CCAATCCAGACCAGACCAGTCTAGCACAGTTCTCTGGAGTCTCTAGATGAATAATTATCGAAAAAAAGTTGAACTTTTGCATTGGCCTGGCTGTAACAGGGTCATTTAGGAAAGGGGTGGGACAAAAAAAACACTCAAAAGCCTATACAACCTAAGGGAAAACCCCAAACTTCACAAAAATCGAGGAGCATATGTGTCAGAACATGGTGAAGAAGCATGCCAAGTTTCGTGAAGATCGGACAATAGGTGGCGCTATAACTGTCCAAAACGTCTCTTCTTATTAGGGGTTCAAGCATGAAATGCTGAAACCCTATTGTAATTGTGCTGATTTTTATTATTATTATTATTATTATTCCGCCCTAAAACGCATCGTGCAGCCCAAACCGTAAGAGCTGGAGCTTTGAAACTTGGCCAAATGGTAGTCCTCAATTTGGGGAGAACCTATCAAAGTATGGCCCAGATTGGCCCATAGGTGGAGCTATAATGACCACATTTACTAAATTGCTCATAACTCCTAGACAGTTTGTCCTAGAATCTCAATTTTAGCATCACTGTGATCCCTGGCTCCAGACGGACAAAATGGCTATCTCCAAATTCACCTACGAGCAAAAGAAAAATTTATATGGGCACTTTAGTCCAAAACCTACTTTGGCCAACTAGTCCCTGGTTTTTGGCCCAATCCAGACCAGACCAGTCTAGCACAGTTCTCTGGAGTCTCTAGATGAATAATTATCGAAAAAAAGTTGAACTTTTGCATTGGCCTGGCTGTAACAGGGTCATTTAGGAAAGGGGTGGGACAAAAAAAACACTCAAAAGCCTATACAACCTAAGGGAAAACCCCAAACTTCACAAAAATCGAGGAGCATATGTGTCAGAACATGGTGAAGAAGCATGCCAAGTTTCGTGAAGATCGGACAATAGGTGGCGCTATAACTGTCCAAAACGTCTCTTCTTATTAGGGGTTCAAGCATGAAATGCTGAAACCCTATTGTAATTGTGCTGATTTTTATTATTATTATTATTATTATTCCGCCCTAAAACGCATCGTGCAGCCCAAACCGTAAGAGCTGGAGCTTTGAAACTTGGCCAAATGGTAGTCCTCAATTTGGGGAGAACCTATCAAAGTATGGCCCAGATTGGCCCATAGGTGGAGCTATAATGACCACATTTACTAAATTGCTCATAACTCCTAGACAGTTTGTCCTAGAATCTCAATTTTAGCATCACTGTGATCCCTGGCTCCAGACGGACAAAATGGCTATCTCCAAATTCACCTACGAGCAAAAGAAAAATTTATATGGGCACTTTAGTCCAAAACCTACTTTGGCCAACTAGTCCCTGGTTTTTGGCCCAATCCAGACCAGACCAGTCTAGCACAGTTCTCTGGAGTCTCTAGATGAATAATTATCGAAAAAAAGTTGAACTTTTGCATTGGCCTGGCTGTAACAGGGTCATTTAGGAAAGGGGTGGGACAAAAAAAACACTCAAAAGCCTATACAACCTAAGGGAAAACCCCAAACTTCACAAAAATCGAGGAGCATATGTGTCAGAACATGGTGAAGAAGCATGCCAAGTTTCGTGAAGATCGGACAATAGGTGGCGCTATAACTGTCCAAAACGTCTCTTCTTATTAGGGGTTCAAGCATGAAATGCTGAAACCCTATTGTAATTGTGCTGATTTTTATTATTATTATTATTATTATTCCGCCCTAAAACGCATCGTGCAGCCCAAACCGTAAGAGCTGGAGCTTTGAAACTTGGCCAAATGGTAGTCCTCAATTTGGGGAGAACCTATCAAAGTATGGCCCAGATTGGCCCATAGGTGGAGCTATAATGACCACATTTACTAAATTGCTCATAACTCCTAGACAGTTTGTCCTAGAATCTCAATTTTAGCATCACTGTGATCCCTGGCTCCAGACGGACAAAATGGCTATCTCCAAATTCACCTACGAGCAAAAGAAAAATTTATATGGGCACTTTAGTCCAAAACCTACTTTGGCCAACTAGTCCCTGGTTTTTGGCCCAATCCAGACCAAAAAAAATTTATATGGGCACTTTAGTCCAAAACCTACTTTGGCCAACTAGTCCCTGGTTTTTGGCCCAATCCAGACCAGACCAGTCTAGCACAGTTCTCTGGAGTCTCTAGATGAATAATTATCGAAAAAAAGTTGAACTTTTGCATTGGCCTGGCTGTAACAGGGTCATTTAGGAAAGGGGTGGGACAAAAAAAACACTCAAAAGCCTATACAACCTAAGGGAAAACCCCAAACTTCACAAAAATCGAGGAGCATATGTGTCAGAACATGGTGAAGAAGCATGCCAAGTTTCGTGAAGATCGGACAATAGGTGGCGCTATAACTGTCCAAAACGTCTCTTCTTATTAGGGGTTCAAGCATGAAATGCTGAAACCCTATTGTAATTGTGCTGATTTTTATTATTATTATTATTATTATTCCGCCCTAAAACGCATCGTGCAGCCCAAACCGTAAGAGCTGGAGCTTTGAAACTTGGCCAAATGGTAGTCCTCAATTTGGGGAGAACCTATCAAAGTATGGCCCAGATTGGCCCATAGGTGGAGCTATAATGACCACATTTACTAAATTGCTCATAACTCCTAGACAGTTTGTCCTAGAATCTCAATTTTAGCATCACTGTGATCCCTGGCTCCAGACGGACAAAATGGCTATCTCCAAATTCACCTACGAGCAAAAGAAAAATTTATATGGGCACTTTAGTCCAAAACCTACTTTGGCCAACTAGTCCCTGGTTTTTGGCCCAATCCAGACCAGACCAGTCTAGCACAGTTCTCTGGAGTCTCTAGATGAATAATTATCGAAAAAAAGTTGAACTTTTGCATTGGCCTGGCTGTAACAGGGTCATTTAGGAAAGGGGTGGGACAAAAAAAACACTCAAAAGCCTATACAACCTAAGGGAAAACCCCAAACTTCACAAAAATCGAGGAGCATATGTGTCAGAACATGGTGAAGAAGCATGCCAAGTTTCGTGAAGATCGGACAATAGGTGGCGCTATAACTGTCCAAAACGTCTCTTCTTATTAGGGGTTCAAGCATGAAATGCTGAAACCCTATTGTAATTGTGCTGATTTTTATTAGGGGTTCAAGCACGAAGTGCTGAAACCCTATTGTAATTGTGCTGATTTTTATTATTATTATTATTATTATTATTCTGCCGTAAAACGCATCGTGCAGCCCAAACCGTAAGGGCTAGAGCTTTGAAACTTTGCCATATGGTAGTACAAAAATCGAGGAGAGGTTATCAAATTATGACCCCGATTGGCCCATAGGTGGCGCTATAGCAACCAAAAGCGTGAAACTGCTCATAACTCCTAGACCGTAAGTCATAGACTCAAGTGTCTTATATCATTGGAAAGCTGGACGCCTGACGAACAAAACGTATATCTCCGATTTTATTTCCGCCATGATAGATTTTCCGCCATTTTGAATTTTGTCAAAAACCTACTTTTGCGAACTAGTCCCTGGTTTTTTGCCCGATCGGAACCAAACCAGTGCAGAATTGTTCTCTGGAGTCTGAATATCAATAATTATCAAAAAAAAGTTGAAATTTCGATTCACGGTCGCTAGGGGGTGCAAAATTAATGTTGTGGGAGGAGCCTATTTTACTAAAATGGCTATAACTCCCGAAGTAAATGAGGTATTTTCACCAAACTTGGTACAAATGTGTATGAGTTCAATCTGGGGTCACAGTAAAAAAATAGCGGTGATTGGCCTCATGGTGGCGCTATAACATGAAAAAAACATAAAACAGGCTATAACCACCTGACCGTTAGTCCAATTGACTTGAAAATTGGTATGCAGTGTCTTGGTCCAAGGTGCCATGTATGTGTATGAGGACATTGGCGTATCTCAAAAAACATGGCCGCCATCGGCCAATGAAGTTTGAGCACCTATTAGACAAGGTTAACGGAGGTCGATCGGAACGAAACTCAATGGGCATGTTCGGCTCATGGCCCTAGAGGTCTGTAAGAATTTTGAAAGAAATCGGCCACTAGTTGGCGCTAACGAGTTTTACGGCTCTGTAATCATGTGGTGTTACAAATATCCACACAATATGCATATCATTTGATAGATCTCCTCATCCTGAACAACTTTGCCTCAAGAACCATTGCTGTTAATCAAACTGTTCATTAATTATTCACGAATATGTTAAAAACCTACTTTTGCAAACTAGTCCTAGGTTTTTTGCCCGATCGGAACCAGACTAGTCTAGGACAATTCTCTGGACTCTCTAGATCAATAATTATCAAAAAAAAGTTGAAGTTTTGCATTTGAATGGCTGTAATAGGGTTATTTATAAAATGGGTTTGGCAAAATACACTCAAAAGCCTATAAATCATAAATGAAAACTCAGAACTTCACAAAAATTGGTCAGCATATGTGACATAACATCATTAACAAGCATGAAAAATTCTATGGAGATCGGACGATAGGTGGCGCTATAACTGTTAAAAAGCTTTAAAATCATATATTTCCTATGGTAAACTGCCTGTATTGGCTGTAAATGGTCTTTTCCATCTCTGATCATATAATTTTCATATCATAATGTTCAAAACTAGTGCAATACAATTCTCTGGACTCACTAGATCAATAATTGTCAGAAAAAGTTGAACTACTTCATTTGGATAGCTATAATAGGTTCACTTCAAAATCTGGCCTTTACCAAGTGTCCCCGAAAGCCTATATCTCTTTAATCAATGCTCAGACCTTCTTAAAAACAAGTCAGAACGTGTGAAATATCACCCTGAACAAGCATGAAAATTTTCAGACAGATCGGACAAAATTTGCCTCTATAACAGTTAAAAAGGTGAAAATGATATGAATTAATGGCATGTTAAGCCAATAAGTGGTATTTTACTGCCCCCTGCTGTTTAAAATGGTCATTTTCTCATATTGGTATTGGTATCAGCCATGGTAAATCATGATAAATGATGGTGTGTGTGTGTGTGTGTGTGTGTGTGTGTGTGTGTGTGTGTGTGTGTGTGTGTGTGTGTGTGTGTGTGTGTGTGTGGTACAAATATAACAAAGGTTTTATTTTCCAACATGAAAACAAACATAACAGAGTGCTAGTGCACAAACAATAACCGACAATGATAATGGATGAGAGGGGAACTTAAATACACAGATCAAGACAAGGACAACAGGTGACGGTTATGATGATGAGGAGCAGGTGATGATGAGGAGGGTGATGAGGAGCAGGTGCAGGTGATGACGACAGATGGTGAATGTGATGAAGACAGAAGGTGAATGTGATGAAGGTGAATGTGACACCAATATCACTGAAACATTTGTGTGTGTGTGTGTGTGTGTGTGTGTGTGTGTGTGTGTGTGTGTGTGTAGCATTATTGTGTGTAGCATATGTAGCAATTATGCATTATTGAGTTAACATGGAAACACTGGTTTGCTTTAGTGCAGAAAACTGGTCAAAATCATGAGGTTTAAAGTGAAAGTGAGCCAATAAGTGGTCTTCTACTGCCCTCTGCTGGCCATTCTACTTATTAATTAAATTTTTCCACATGTGCTTGCATTTATACTTGAATACACACTAAAAATCACTTATATAGCAATAACTATTATAACACAATCATATTTTGTCAGTGTTAATCACTTTATTTGCACTGACACTTCAAATAATTGCTAGTAATGTGGTAAATCATGGTAAATCATGGTTAACTATGCTCTGTGTGTGTGTGTGTGTGTGTGTGTGTGTGTGTGTGTGTGTGTGTGTGTGTGTGTGTGTGTGTGTGTGTAAGCATGCATTGAGTTAACATAGATAAACTGGTTTGCTTTAGTGCAGAAAACTGGTTTAAAGTGAAAGTGAGCCAATAAGTGGTCTTCTACTGCCCTCTGCTGGCCATTCTACTTATTAATGAAATATTTCAACATGTGCTTGCATTCATACTTGAATACACACAAAAAAAATCACTTATATAGCAATAACTATTATAACACAATCATATTTTGTCAGTGTTAATCACTTTATTTGCACTGACACTTCAAATAATTGCTAGTAATGTGATAAATCAGGCTAGAAACATGGTAAATCAAAGTAAATAATACTAGATTGTCGTTTATCTCCTGGTAAATAATACTAGAACGTGGTATATCATGGTAAATCACGGTTAACTATGCTGTGTGTGTATGTGTGTGTGTGTGTGTGTGTGTGTGTGTTTGTGTGTGTGTGTGTGTGTGTGTGTGTGTGTGTGTGTGTGTTTGTGTGTGTGTGTGTGTGTGTGTGTGTGTGTGTGTGTGTGTGTGTGTGTGTGTGTGTGTGTGTGTAAGCATGCATTGAGTTAACATGGAAAAACTGGTTTGCTTTAGTGCAGAAAACTGGTTTAAAGTGAAAGTGAGCCAATAAGTGGTCTTCTACTGCCCTCTGCTGGCCATTCTACTTAATAATGAAATATTTTACATGTGCTTTTGCATTCATACTTGGACACACACTAAAAATCACGTATATAACTAACTATTATAACACAATAATATTTTGTCAGTGTTCATCACCTCATTTGCACTGACACTTCACATATTTGCTAGTAATGTGGTTAATCATGCTAGAAACATTGTAAATCATAGTAAATAATACTGAAATGAGGTGTATCAAGGTAAATCATGCTAGAATCCTAATAAATCATTCTGGAACATGGTATATGATAGTAAATCATGCTAGAATCATATTAAATAATTCTAGAATGTGGCAAATCGTTGTGGGAGGAGCCTATTTTACTCAAATGGCTATAACTCAAGAAGTAAATGAGATATCTTCACCAAACTCAGTACACATGTGTATGGGTTCAATTTGAGGTCACAGTAAACAATTCTATGGAGATCGGAGCATAGGTGGCGCTATAACTGTTAAAAAGCTTTAAAACCATATATATCCCATGGCAAATTGCCTGTATTGGCTGTAAATGGTCTTTTCCATCTATTATGTCAGTGGTTACATGCTTGCTAAATAAATCTTAATAACTTTTGATGCTTTTGTGCTTAAATGCCTTAAAGGCCTTAACTGCTTGAACCCCGATAAATGCTGCTTGCAGCTTTAATTATTATTATTATTATTATTCCGCCCTAAAACGCATCGTGCAGCCCAAACCGTAAGAGCTGGAGCTTTGAAACTTGGCCAAATGGTAGTCCTCAATTTGGGGAGAACCTATCAAAGTATGGCCCAGATTGGCCCATAGGTGGAGCTATAATGACCACATTTACTAAATTGCTCATAACTCCTAGACAGTTTGTCCTAGAATCTCAATTTTAGCATCACTGTGATCCCTGGCTCCAGACGGACAAAATGGCTATCTCCAAATTCACCTACGAGCAAAAGAAAAATTTATATGGGCACTTTAGTCCAAAACCTACTTTGGCCAACTAGTCCCTGGTTTTTGGCCCAATCCAGACCAGACCAGTCTAGCACAGTTCTCTGGAGTCTCTAGATGAATAATTATCGAAAAAAAGTTGAACTTTTGCATTGGCCTGGCTGTAACAGGGTCATTTAGGAAAGGGGTGGGACAAAAAAAACACTCAAAAGCCTATACAACCTAAGGGAAAACCCCAAACTTCACAAAAATCGAGGAGCATATGTGTCAGAACATGGTGAAGAAGCATGCCAAGTTTCGTGAAGATCGGACAATAGGTGGCGCTATAACTGTCCAAAACGTCTCTTCTTATTAGGGGTTCAAGCATGAAATGCTGAAACCCTATTGTAATTGTGCTGATTTATTAGGGGTTCAAGCACGAAGTGCTGAAACCCTATTGTAATTGTGCTGATTTTTATTATTATTATTATTATTATTATTCTGCCGTAAAACGCATCGTGCAGCCCAAACCGTAAGGGCTAGAGCTTTGAAACTTTGCCATATGGTAGTACAAAAATCGAGGAGAGGTTATCAAATTATGACCCCGATTGGCCCATAGGTGGCGCTATAGCAACCAAAAGCGCGAAACTGCTCATAACTCCTAGACCGTAAGTCATAGACTCAAGTGTCTTATATCATTGGAAAGCTGGACGCCTGACGAACAAAACGTATATCTCCGATTTTATTTCCGCCATGATAGATTTTCCGCCATTTTGAATTTTGTCGAAAATCTACTTTTGCGAACTAGTCCCTGGTTTTTTGCCCGATCGGAACCAAACCAGTGCAGAATTGTTCTCTGGAGTCTGAATATCAATAATTATCAAAAAAAAGTTGAAATTTCGATTCACGGTCGCTAGGGGGTGCAAAATTAACGTTGTGGGAGGAGCCTATTTTACTAAAATGGCTATAACTCCAGAAGTAAAAGAGGTATTTTAACCAAACCTGGTACACATGTGTAAGACGTCAATATGAGGTCACGGTAAAAAAATCGCGGCGATTGGTCACATGGTGGCGCTATAACATGAAAAAAACATAAAACAGGCTATAACCACCTGACCGTTAGTCCGATTGACTTGAAAATTGGTATGCAGTGTCTTGGTCCAAGGTGCCATGTATGTCTATGAGGACATTGGTGTATCTCAAAAAACATGGCCGCCATCGGCCAATGAAGTTTGAGCACCTATTAGACAAGGTTAACGGAGGCCTATCGGAACGAAACTCGGTGGGCATGTTCGACTCATGGCCCTAGAGGTCTGTAAGAATTTTAAAAGAAATCGGCCACTAGTTGGCGCTAACGAGTTTTATGGCTCTGTAATCACGTGGTGTTACACTTATTGTCACAAAATGCATACCATTTGATAGATCTCCTCTTGTTGAACAACTTTGCCTCAAGAACCATTGCTGTCAATCAAACCGTTCATTAAATATTCGTAATTATGTTAAAAACCTACTTTTGCGAACTAGTCCTAGGTTTTTCGCCCGATCAGAACCAAACGAGTCTAGGACAATTCTATGGACTCTCAAGATCAATAATTATCAAAAAAAAGTTGAACTTTTGCATTTTTCGCATGGGTATATTGGGTCATAAAGAAAATGGGCGTGGCAAAATGCACTCAAAAGCCTATAAATCCTAAACAAAAACTCAGAACTTCACGAAAATTGGTGAGCTTATGTGCCATAACATCATTAACAAGCATGCAAAATTTCATGGAGATCGGACTATAGATGGTGCTATAACTGTTAAAAAGCTTTAAAAAACACATATTTCCTATGGTAAATTGCCTGTATTGGCTGTAAATGGACTTTTCCATCTATTATTTCAGTGGTTAAAAGCTTTCTAAATAAATCTTAATGTCTTAAATGCTTATGTGCCTAAAGGCCTTAAATGCTTGAACCCCGATAAATGCTGCTTGCAGCTTTAATTATTATTATTATTATTATTATTCCGCCCTAAAACGCATCGTGCAGCCCAAACCGTAAGAGCTGGAGCTTTGAAACTTGGCCAAATGGTAGTCCTCAATTTGGGGAGAACCTATCAAAGTATGGCCCAGATTGGCCCATAGGTGGAGCTATAATGACCACATTTACTAAATTGCTCATAACTCCTAGACAGTTTGTCCTAGAATCTCAATTTTAGCATCACTGTGATCCCTGGCTCCAGACGGACAAAATGGCTATCTCCAAATTCACCTACGAGCAAAAGAAAAATTTATATGGGCACTTTAGTCCAAAACCTACTTTGGCCAACTAGTCCCTGGTTTTTGGCCCAATCCAGACCAGACCAGTCTAGCACAGTTCTCTGGAGTCTCTAGATGAATAATTATCGAAAAAAAGTTGAACTTTTGCATTGGCCTGGCTGTAACAGGGTCATTTAGGAAAGGGGTGGGACAAAAAAAACACTCAAAAGCCTATACAACCTAAGGGAAAACCCCAAACTTCACAAAAATCGAGGAGCATATGTGTCAGAACATGGTGAAGAAGCATGCCAAGTTTCGTGAAGATCGGACAATAGGTGGCGCTATAACTGTCCAAAACGTCTCTTCTTATTAGGGGTTCAAGCATGAAATGCTGAAACCCTATTGTAATTGTGCTGATTTTTATTAGGGGTTCAAGCACGAAGTGCTGAAACCCTATTGTAATTGTACTGATTTTTATTATTATTATTATTATTATTATTATTATTATTATTATTTTTCTTCTGCCGTAAAACTCATCGTGCAGCCCAAACCGTAAGAGCTGGAGCTTTGAAACTTTGCCAGATGGTAGTACAAAAATCGAGGAGAGGTTCAGAGAATATGACCCCAATTGGCCCATAGGTGGCGCTATAGCAACCAAAAGCGCGAAACTGCTCATAACTCCTAGACCGTATGACGTAGACTCAAGTGTCTTATATCACTGGAAAGCTGGAAACCTGAAGGTCAAAACGTATATCTCCGATTTCATTTCCTGTATGCAAATTGTCCGCCATTTTGAATTTAGTTAAAAACCTACTTTTGCGAACTAGTCCTAGGTTTTTTGTCCAATTGGATCCAAAACAGTGCAGAAATGTTCTCTGGAGTCTGAATATCAATAATTATCGAAAAAAAGTCGAAATTTCGATTCCTGATCGCCGGGGGGTGATAAATTAATGTTGTGGGAGGAGCCTATTTTACTAAAATGGCTATAACTCGAGAATGAAATTAGATATCTTCACCAAACTTGGTGCACATGTGTATGAGTTCAATCTGGGGTCACAGTAAAAAAATCGCGACGATTGATTACTAGGTGGCGCTATAACATGAAAAAAACATGAAAACGGCTATGACCACGTGACCGTTAGTCCGATTGACTTGAAAATTGGTATGCAGTGTCTTGGTCCAAGGTACCATGTATGTCTATGAGGACATTGGCGTATCTCGAAAAACATGGCCGCCATCGACCAATGAAATTTGAGCACCTATTAGACAAGGTTAACGGAGGCCGATCGGAACGAAACTCGATGGGCATGTTCGACTCATGGCCCTAGAGGTCTCTAAGAGTTTTGAAAGAAATCGGCCACTAGTTGGCGCTAACGAGTTTTATGGCTCTGTAATCACGTGGTGTTACACTTATCGTCACAAAATGCATATCATCTGATAGATCTGCTCATGCTGAACAACTTTGCCTCAAGAACTAATGCTGTCAATTAAACCGTTTATTAAATATTCGTAATTATGTTAAAAACCTACTTTTGCAAACTAGTCCTAGGTTTTTCGCCCGATCGAAACCAGACCAGTCTAGGACAATTCTCTGGACACTCTAGATCAATAATTATCAAAAAAAAGTTGAACTTTTGCATGTAGATGGCTGTAATAGGGTCATTTAGAAAAGGGGCATGGCAAAAAAACACTAAAAAGCCTATAAATCCTAAATGAAAACTCAGAACTTCACAAAAATTGGTGAGCATATGTGACATAACATCATTAACAAGCATGCCAATTTTTATGGAGATCGGACCATAGGTGGCGCTATAACTGCTAAAAAGCTTTAAAACCATATATTTCCTATGGTATTTCCTGTAAATGGTCTTTTCCATCTATTATGTCAGTAGTTACATGCTTGCTAAATAAAACTTAATCACTTTTGATGCTTTTGTGCTTAAAGGCCTTAACTGCTTGAACCCCGATAAATGCTGCTTGCAGCTTTAATTATTATTATTATTATTATTCCGCCCTAAAACGCATCGTGCAGCCCAAACCGTAAGAGCTGGAGCTTTGAAACTTGGCCAAATGGTAGTCCTCAATTTGGGGAGAACCTATCAAAGTATGGCCCAGATTGGCCCATAGGTGGAGCTATAATGACCACATTTACTAAATTGCTCATAACTCCTAGACAGTTTGTCCTAGAATCTCAATTTTAGCATCACTGTGATCCCTGGCTCCAGACGGACAAAATGGCTATCTCCAAATTCACCTACGAGCAAAAGAAAAATTTATATGGGCACTTTAGTCCAAAACCTACTTTGGCCAACTAGTCCCTGGTTTTTGGCCCAATCCAGACCAGACCAGTCTAGCACAGTTCTCTGGAGTCTCTAGATGAATAATTATCGAAAAAAAGTTGAACTTTTGCATTGGCCTGGCTGTAACAGGGTCATTTAGGAAAGGGGTGGGACAAAAAAAACACTCAAAAGCCTATACAACCTAAGGGAAAACCCCAAACTTCACAAAAATCGAGGAGCATATGTGTCAGAACATGGTGAAGAAGCATGCCAAGTTTCGTGAAGATCGGACAATAGGTGGCGCTATAACTGTCCAAAACGTCTCTTCTTATTAGGGGTTCAAGCATGAAATGCTGAAACCCTATTGTAATTGTGCTGATTTTTATTATTATTATTATTATTATTCCGCCCTAAAACGCATCGTGCAGCCCAAACCGTAAGAGCTGGAGCTTTGAAACTTGGCCAAATGGTAGTCCTCAATTTGGGGAGAACCTATCAAAGTATGGCCCAGATTGGCCCATAGGTGGAGCTATAATGACCACATTTACTAAATTGCTCATAACTCCTAGACAGTTTGTCCTAGAATCTCAATTTTAGCATCACTGTGATCCCTGGCTCCAGACGGACAAAATGGCTATCTCCAAATTCACCTACGAGCAAAAGAAAAATTTATATGGGCACTTTAGTCCAAAACCTACTTTGGCCAACTAGTCCCTGGTTTTTGGCCCAATCCAGACCAGACCAGTCTAGCACAGTTCTCTGGAGTCTCTAGATGAATAATTATCGAAAAAAAGTTGAACTTTTGCATTGGCCTGGCTGTAACAGGGTCATTTAGGAAAGGGGTGGGACAAAAAAAACACTCAAAAGCCTATACAACCTAAGGGAAAACCCCAAACTTCACAAAAATCGAGGAGCATATGTGTCAGAACATGGTGAAGAAGCATGCCAAGTTTCGTGAAGATCGGACAATAGGTGGCGCTATAACTGTCCAAAACGTCTCTTCTTATTAGGGGTTCAAGCATGAAATGCTGAAACCCTATTGTAATTGTGCTGATTTTTATTATTATTATTATTATTATTCCGCCCTAAAACGCATCGTGCAGCCCAAACCGTAAGAGCTGGAGCTTTGAAACTTGGCCAAATGGTAGTCCTCAATTTGGGGAGAACCTATCAAAGTATGGCCCAGATTGGCCCATAGGTGGAGCTATAATGACCACATTTACTAAATTGCTCATAACTCCTAGACAGTTTGTCCTAGAATCTCAATTTTAGCATCACTGTGATCCCTGGCTCCAGACGGACAAAATGGCTATCTCCAAATTCACCTACGAGCAAAAGAAAAATTTATATGGGCACTTTAGTCCAAAACCTACTTTGGCCAACTAGTCCCTGGTTTTTGGCCCAATCCAGACCAGACCAGTCTAGCACAGTTCTCTGGAGTCTCTAGATGAATAATTATCGAAAAAAAGTTGAACTTTTGCATTGGCCTGGCTGTAACAGATGAATAATTATCGAAAAAAAGTTGAACTTTTGCATTGGCCTGGCTGTAACAGGGTCATTTAGGAAAGGGGTGGGACAAAAAAAACACTCAAAAGCCTATACAACCTAAGGGAAAACCCCAAACTTCACAAAAATCGAGGAGCATATGTGTCAGAACATGGTGAAGAAGCATGCCAAGTTTCGTGAAGATCGGACAATAGGTGGCGCTATAACTGTCCAAAACGTCTCTTCTTATTAGGGGTTCAAGCATGAAATGCTGAAACCCTATTGTAATTGTGCTGATTTTTATTATTATTATTATTATTATTCCGCCCTAAAACGCATCGTGCAGCCCAAACCGTAAGAGCTGGAGCTTTGAAACTTGGCCAAATGGTAGTCCTCAATTTGGGGAGAACCTATCAAAGTATGGCCCAGATTGGCCCATAGGTGGAGCTATAATGACCACATTTACTAAATTGCTCATAACTCCTAGACAGTTTGTCCTAGAATCTCAATTTTAGCATCACTGTGATCCCTGGCTCCAGACGGACAAAATGGCTATCTCCAAATTCACCTACGAGCAAAAGAAAAATTTATATGGGCACTTTAGTCCAAAACCTACTTTGGCCAACTAGTCCCTGGTTTTTGGCCCAATCCAGACCAGACCAGTCTAGCACAGTTCTCTGGAGTCTCTAGATGAATAATTATCGAAAAAAAGTTGAACTTTTGCATTGGCCTGGCTGTAACAGGGTCATTTAGGAAAGGGGTGGGACAAAAAAAACACTCAAAAGCCTATACAACCTAAGGGAAAACCCCAAACTTCACAAAAATCGAGGAGCATATGTGTCAGAACATGGTGAAGAAGCATGCCAAGTTTCGTGAAGATCGGACAATAGGTGGCGCTATAACTGTCCAAAACGTCTCTTCTTATTAGGGGTTCAAGCATGAAATGCTGAAACCCTATTGTAATTGTGCTGATTTTTATTATTATTATTATTATTATTCCGCCCTAAAACGCATCGTGCAGCCCAAACCGTAAGAGCTGGAGCTTTGAAACTTGGCCAAATGGTAGTCCTCAATTTGGGGAGAACCTATCAAAGTATGGCCCAGATTGGCCCATAGGTGGAGCTATAATGACCACATTTACTAAATTGCTCATAACTCCTAGACAGTTTGTCCTAGAATCTCAATTTTAGCATCACTGTGATCCCTGGCTCCAGACGGACAAAATGGCTATCTCCAAATTCACCTACGAGCAAAAGAAAAATTTATATGGGCACTTTAGTCCAAAACCTACTTTGGCCAACTAGTCCCTGGTTTTTGGCCCAATCCAGACCAGACCAGTCTAGCACAGTTCTCTGGAGTCTCTAGATGAATAATTATCGAAAAAAAGTTGAACTTTTGCATTGGCCTGGCTGTAACAGGGTCATTTAGGAAAGGGGTGGGACAAAAAAAACACTCAAAAGCCTATACAACCTAAGGGAAAACCCCAAACTTCACAAAAATCGAGGAGCATATGTGTCAGAACATGGTGAAGAAGCATGCCAAGTTTCGTGAAGATCGGACAATAGGTGGCGCTATAACTGTCCAAAACGTCTCTTCTTATTAGGGGTTCAAGCATGAAATGCTGAAACCCTATTGTAATTGTGCTGATTTTTATTATTATTATTATTATTATTCCGCCCTAAAACGCATCGTGCAGCCCAAACCGTAAGAGCTGGAGCTTTGAAACTTGGCCAAATGGTAGTCCTCAATTTGGGGAGAACCTATCAAAGTATGGCCCAGATTGGCCCATAGGTGGAGCTATAATGACCACATTTACTAAATTGCTCATAACTCCTAGACAGTTTGTCCTAGAATCTCAATTTTAGCATCACTGTGATCCCTGGCTCCAGACGGACAAAATGGCTATCTCCAAATTCACCTACGAGCAAAAGAAAAATTTATATGGGCACTTTAGTCCAAAACCTACTTTGGCCAACTAGTCCCTGGTTTTTGGCCCAATCCAGACCAGACCAGTCTAGCACAGTTCTCTGGAGTCTCTAGATGAATAATTATCGAAAAAAAGTTGAACTTTTGCATTGGCCTGGCTGTAACAGGGTCATTTAGGAAAGGGGTGGGACAAAAAAAACACTCAAAAGCCTATACAACCTAAGGGAAAACCCCAAACTTCACAAAAATCGAGGAGCATATGTGTCAGAACATGGTGAAGAAGCATGCCAAGTTTCGTGAAGATCGGACAATAGGTGGCGCTATAACTGTCCAAAACGTCTCTTCTTATTAGGGGTTCAAGCATGAAATGCTGAAACCCTATTGTAATTGTGCTGATTTTTATTAGGGGTTCAAGCACGAAGTGCTGAAACCCTATTGTAATTGTGCTGATTTTTAGGGGTTCAAGCACGAAGTGCTGAAACCCTATTGTAATTGTACTGATTTTTATTATTATTATTATTATTATTATTATTAGGGGTTCAAGCACGAAGTGCTGAAACCCTATTGTAATTGTACTGATTTTTAGGGGTTCAAGCACGAAGTGCTGAAACCCTATTGTAATTGTACTGATTTTTATTATTATTATTATTATTATTATTATTATTATTATTATTTTTCTTCTGCCGTAAAACTCATCGTGCAGCCCAAACCGTAAGAGCTGGAGCTTTGAAACTTTGCCAGATGGTAGTACAAAAATCGAGGAGAGGTTCAGAGAATATGACCCCAATTGGCCTATAGGTGGCCCTATAGCAACCAAAAGCGCGAAACTGCTCATAACTCCTAGACCGTATGACGTAGACTCAAGTGTCTTATATCACTGGAAAGCTGGAAACCTGAAGGTCAAAACGTATATCTCCGATTTCATTTCCTGTATGCAAATTGTCCGCCATTTTGAATTTAGTTAAAAACCTACTTTTGCGAACTAGTCCTAGGTTTTTTGTCCAATTGGATCCAAAACAGTGCAGAAATGTTCTCTGGAGTCTGAATATCAATAATTATCGAAAAAAAGTCGAAATTTCGATTCCTGATCGCCGGGGGGTGATAAATTAATGTTGTGGGAGGAGCCTATTTTACTAAAATGGCTATAACTCGAGAATGAAATTAGATATCTTCACCAAACTTGGTGCACATGTGTATGAGTTCAATCTGGGGTCACAGTAAAAAAATCGCGACGATTGATTACTAGGTGGCGCTATAACATGAAAAAAACATGAAAACGGCTATGACCACGTGACCGTTAGTCCGATTGACTTGAAAATTGGTATGCAGTGTCTTGGTCCAAGGTACCATGTATGTCTATGAGGACATTGGCGTATCTCGAAAAACATGGCCGCCATCGACCAATGAAATTTGAGCACCTATTAGACAAGGTTAACGGAGGCCGATCGGAACGAAACTCGATGGGCATGTTCGACTCATGGCCCTAGAGGTCTCTAAGAGTTTTGAAAGAAATCGGCCACTAGTTGGCGCTAACGAGTTTTATGGCTCTGTAATCACGTGGTGTTACACTTATCGTCACAAAATGCATATCATCTGATAGATCTGCTCATGCTGAACAACTTTGCCTCAAGAACTAATGCTGTCAATTAAACCGTTTATTAAATATTCGTAATTATGTTAAAAACCTACTTTTGCAAACTAGTCCTAGGTTTTTCGCCCGATCGAAACCAGACCAGTCTAGGACAATTCTCTGGACACTCTAGATCAATAATTATCAAAAAAAAGTTGAACTTTTGCATGTAGATGGCTGTAATAGGGTCATTTAGAAAAGGGGCATGGCAAAAAAACACTAAAAAGCCTATAAATCCTAAATGAAAACTCAGAACTTCACAAAAATTGGTGAGCATATGTGACATAACATCATTAACAAGCATGCCAATTTTTATGGAGATCGGACCATAGGTGGCGCTATAACTGCTAAAAAGCTTTAAAACCATATATTTCCTATGGTATTTCCTGTAAATGGTCTTTTCCATCTATTATGTCAGTAGTTACATGCTTGCTAAATAAAACTTAATCACTTTTGATGCTTTTGTGCTTAAAGGCCTTAACTGCTTGAACCCCGATAAATGCTGCTTGCAGCTTTAATTATTATTATTATTTTTCTTCTGCCGTAAAACGCATCGTGCAGCCCAAACCGTAAATGCTAGAGACTTGAAACTTTGCCAGATGGTAGTACAAAAATCGAGGAGAGGTTATCAAAATATGACCCCGATTGGCCCATAGGTGGCGCTACAGTGCAAAAAACAAAAAAAAATCACATTTTTGCTTAAATCTCATTAACCGTTTGTCACAGACTCAAGTGTCTTATATCATTGGAATCCTTGGGTCAAGCCGAACAAAAAAGGCCTCAAGGATTTCATTTCCGGTATGCATATTTTCCGCCATTTTGAATTATGTCCAAAACCTACTTTTGCGAACTAGTCCCTGGTTTTGTGTCCGATCGGAACCAAACCAGTGCAGAAATGTTCTCTGGAGTCAGAATATCAATAATTATCGAAAAAAAGTTGAAATTTCGATTGACGGTCGCTAAGAGGCGCCAAAATGTCTGAAGAAGGCGGAGCCTATTTTACTAAAATGGCTATAACTCCAGAAGTAAATGAGGTATCTTCACCAAACTCGGTACACCTGTGTAAGAGGTCAATCTGAGGTCATAGTAAAAAGATTGCGGCGATTGGCCACATGGTGGCGCTATAACATGAAAAAAACATAAATCAGGCTGTAACCACCTGACCGTTAGTCCGATTGACTTGAAAATTGGTATGCAGTGTCTTGGTCCAAGCTGTCATGTATATCTATGAGGACATTGGTGTATCTCAAAAAACATGGCCGCCATCGGCCAATGAAGTTTGAGCACCTATTAGACAAGGTTAACGGAGGCCGATTGGAACAAAACTCGGTGGGCATGTTCGACTCATGGCCCTAGAGGTCTGTAAGAATTTTGAAAGAAATCGGCCACTAGTTGGCGCTAACGAGTTTTATGGCTCTGTAATCACGTGCTGTTACACTTATCATCACAAAATGCATATCATTTGATAGATCTGCTCATGCTGAACAACTTTGCCTCTAGAAACATTGCTGTCAATCAAACAGTTTATTAATTATTCACGAATATGTTAAAAACCTACTTTTGCGAACTAGTCCCTGGTTTTTCGCCCGATCGGAACCAGACCAGTCTAGGACAATTCTCTGGACTCTCTAGATCAATAATTATCAAAAAAAAGTTAAAATTTTGCTTTTGGTTGGCTAGAAGAGGATCATTTATAAAATAGGCGTGTCCAAATACACTCAAACGTCTATAAAGCCTAAATAAAAACTCAGAACTTCACAAAAATTGATGGGCATATGTGAAATAATATGCTAAAGAAGCATGGAAATTTTTATGGAGATCGGACCATAGGTGGCGCTATAACTGTTAAAAAGCTTTGAAAACCATATATTTCCTATGGTAAATTTCCTGTATTGGCTGTAAATGGACTTTTCCATCTATTATTTCAGTGGTTAAAAGCTTTCTAAATAAATCTTAATGTCTTAAATGCTTATGTGCTTAAAGGCCTTAAATGCTTGAACCCCGATAAATGCTGCTTGCAGCTTTAATTATTATTATTAGGGGTTCAAGCACGAAGTGCTGAAACCCTATTGTAATTGTACTGATTTTTATTATTATTAGGGGTTCAAGCACGAAGTGCTGAAACCCTATTGTAATTGTCCTGATTTTTATTATTATTTTTCTTCTGCCGTAAAACGCATCGTGCAGCCCAAACCGTAAGAGCTGGAACCTTGAAACTTTGCCAGATGGTAGTACAAAAATC
Organism: Scardinius erythrophthalmus; assembly: GCF_964197995.2. NCBI lineage: Eukaryota > Metazoa > Chordata > Actinopteri > Cypriniformes > Leuciscidae > Scardinius > Scardinius erythrophthalmus. The sequence goes on along the minus strand of NC_138222.1, from coordinate 60,602,328 downwards.
GAGGAGAGGTTATCAAATTATGACCCCGATTGGCCCATAGGTGGCGCTATAGCAACCAAAAGCGCGAAACTGCTCAGAACTCCTAGACCGTATGTCGTAGACTCAAGTGTCTTATATCACTGGAAAGCTGGACGCCTGACGAACAAAACGTATATCTCCGATTTCATTTCCGCCATGATAGATTTTCCGCCATTTTGAATTTTGTCAAAAACCTACTTTTGCGAACTAGTCCCTGGTTTTTCGCCCGATCGGAACCAAACCAGTGCAGAAATGTTCTCTAGAAACTGAAGATCAATAATTATCGAAAAAAAGTCGAAATTTCGATTCACGGACGCTAAGGGGCGCCAAAACGTACGTTGTGGGAGGGGCCTATTTTACTAAAATGGCTATAACTCCAGAAGTAAATGAGGTATCTTCACCAAACTCGGTACACATATGTATGAGCTCAATATGAGGTAACAGTAAAAAAATCGCGGCGATTTGCCACATGGTGGCGCTATAATATGAAAAAAACATAAAACAGGCTTTAACCACCTGACCGTTAGTCCGATTGACTTGAAAATTGGTATGCCGTGTCTTGGTCCAAGGTGTCATGTATGTGTATGAGGACATTGGCGTATCTAAAAAAACATGGCCGCCATCGGCCAATGAAGTTTGAGCACCTATTAGACAAGGTTAACGGAGGCCGATCGGAACGAAACTCGGTGGGCATGTTCTACTCATGGCCCTAGAGGTCTGTAAGAGTTTTGAAAGAAATCGGCCACTAGTTGGCGCTAACGAGATTTATGGCTCTGTAATCACGTGGTGTTACACTTATTGTCACAAAATGGATACCATTTGATAGATCTCCTCTTGTTGAACAACTTTGCCTCAAGAACCATTGCTGTCAATCAAACCGTTCATTAAATATTCGTAATTATGTTAAAAACCTACTTTTGCGAACTAGTCCTAGGTTTTTCGCCCGATCGGAACCAAACCAGTCTAGGACAATTCTATGGACTCTCTAGGTCAATAATTATCAAAAAAAAGTTGAACTTTTGCATTTTTCGCATGGCTAACAGGGTCATTTAGAAAATGGGCGTGGTAAAATGCACTCAAAAGCCTATAAATCCTAAACGAAAACTCAGAACTTCACGAAAATTGATGAGCATATGTGTCATAACCTGCTTAAGAAGCATGGAAAATTTTATGGAGAGCGGACCATAGTTGGCGCTATAACTGTTAAAACGCTTTAAAACCATATATTTCCTATGGTAAATTGCCTGTATTTGCTGTAAATGGTGTCTTCTATCTTTTATCATATAATGTTCATATCATAATGTTCAAAACCAGTGCAGCACAATTCTCTGAACTCTCTAGATCAATAATTATCAGAAAAAAAGTTTAACTTCTTCAAAAGGTGATTTTATATGAATATAATGACATATTAAGCCAATAAGTGGTATTTTACTGCCCCCTGCTGTCATTTCATCATACTACTCCCTAATATTGTTATAAAATTCATATTTAGACTTTATAAAATCATTATTTTAACATTTACAATCACATTTTGTCAAAACTCATCTATTGAGTATTACTATTGACAATTGTGTTACACTGAGATATGGAAATGGACGAAAGTAAATGAATGAAATGAAACGAAAGTATAACGGCATTTAAGCCACGCCCCCGAATACAAATTCATTCATAACTCGAAAACGGAAAGTCGTTGCGCGCTCAAATTTTGATGGTGAGGACCTCTCCGGGCTCTTGATCGAAACGTGTCGTCGCGGGCCTCGGGAGCGCGCCCCCCGCGCATCGCGAATCCGCGGGACCCCCGATTTTGAACGGCCATTACTCCCGACCCAGACCACCCCGAACATTGTGTGAGAGCTCGTTGGAAAGGGCGCGTCCTTGGCTAGCTTCGATTCAAATGTGGTGTTATTTGCCCTGGGCATTCCAGAGATAATAGCCCGAACAGATATGCCTTATAACAGTCATAACTCCCAGCCCCAATCGCCCAAAAACACCTTGATGGTCTCATTCAACAGGGCTCCTCAAGCACTATCTATGCTCTGAGTTTCAGAATTTTTCGCCTTTTGGTTCCTGAGATATAAGTAAAAAAACAAATTCCCATTCATTCATTCAAACACTTCAACTGTAAAATGTAAGCTATAATACCACTGTTGTCCACTAGAGGGAGCAGCAGGATTACGCATGATCTTTTAATTCGCTTCAGTATTGGGAAATAAACAAATGCTTTAAGAAGCAATCTTTTTTATTATGATGTTTTTTTTTTTATTATGATATTTGTATATATTTTATTTTTTTATTATGATTATGAACGGTTTGATTGACATTAGTGATTCTTGAGGCAAAGTTGTTCAAGATGAGGAGATGAAGATATTTTCACAATATCACATCCTAAAAACATTGAAAACATATTTGTCTTTGTGTGTGTGTGTGTGTGTGTGTGTGTGTGTGTGTGTGTGTGTGTGTGTGTGTGTGTGTGTGTGTGTGTGTGTGTGTGTGTGTGGATGTGTTTGTGTCTGTGTGTGTGTCTGTGTGTGTAAGCATGCTTAATGGAAAGAACATGGAGAAACTGCTTTGTTTTACTGGTGGATAAAAAAGTCTTTCAAATGAAAGTGAGTCAATTAGTGGTCTTCTACTATGGAAGCAGGACATTCTACTTAATAAAATATTTTCATCTGTGCTTTTGCATTAGTTTTTGGACTATATAAAATTACTTGCATGAAAATCACCTATTATAACACAGTCATGTTTTGTCAAAGTTTATCACTTCATTTTTACTGAGTTCTCAGTTTGAACAATTCTGCCTCTCAGTAATTAATTTGAAATCTGAAAATGGTGTTATACAGAGGAGATTTGCAATTATCATTTTGTTACCTATCTTTTATTTTAAATATCTACATCTACAACAAAATGTGTGTGCATGTGTGTGTTCAAGCATGGTTAGTGTATTAAGTATTATTGTTTAAGTATTATTGTTTTCATTTACATTTTAACCACCAGAAGAAGAACACTCATTGGTTCATTCTGCTCACTAAAATATTATTTTTCATTTTTTTTTGAAATTTTTCAATATTTTCCATTTGAAATATTGTTTAAACTTAATAAAATCATTAAAATAACATTTCAAATAATATTTTGTCTGTTTATAAATCCCACAGACTCACATTGGCTGCAATACTAATGTTTTTGTAAAACACAGACCTGATAGTCTAATCTGTGTGTATTGTGCATATATTATTGATATTATTACTATTGCAAATCATGTTATTGTAACTCATATCTTAATAGAATATTATTTGTAATTTTAATTCTTTATTTCTTAATTGTTTTTTTATGATTACTACAGATATTATCACCAAAGATATCAACTAAACCTTCACTTTTAGTATTGACACGCTGCACACACAGCACAATCACACACTCACTAATGCATTCAAATAAATGTAATCTTATTGTGCTACTTTATTTGTACATGATTAGAATGAACAGAAATCTAAGAATATTTTTCTTCTTTTGTTAAAGCCATTTCAGACTCCAAGTAAGCATTATATTACTAATCATCTATTTTAAAGGTGCCATACAATTGAAAACTGTATTTATCTTGGCATAGTTGAATGATAAGAGTTCTGGACATGGAACTGACATACCGTGAGCCTCAAACACCATTGTTTCCTCCTTCATGTGTAAATCTCTTGTTTGCAAAAGACCGCTGAAAAATGAGTGAATCCCACCATAACACCGACTGTGACGTTGGAGTCAGGATCATTAATATTTATACCCCCCAAATTTGCATTTTCCAGTCCATGTTCTAGGCCAGGCAGTGTTAATGTGGACCTGCACAGCCGAATCATCAGAAGATCTGCAGGTATTGTGAAGAAGCAAGCAAGGACAATAGTGAAAATGGCAGATCATGGATATAAATGTTATGTCTGAGGCTGTGCTGCGGATTTGAGAACTTTTCATTCCCTTCCCACAAAAGAGAACTGTCAACAGGCATGGTTGATGTTTACAACAGGATACCTCACCATTTTAATTCAAAGCTGTTAGTTTACTTTTAACGGAGGCCGATCAGAACGAAACTCGGTGGGCATGTTCGATTCGTGGCCCTAGAGGTCTGTAAGAATTTTGAAAAATCAGCCACTAGTTGACGCTAACAGGTTTTACGGCTATGTAATCACGTGATGCATATCATTTGATAGATCTCCTCATACTGAACAACTTTGCCTCAAGAACTACTACTGTCAATCAATTTGTTCATTAAATACTTGCGATTATGTTAAAAACCTACTTTTGCAAACTAGTCCTAGGTTTTCGCCCGATCGGAAATATACCAGTGCAGTACAATTCTCTGGAAGCTCTAGATTATTAATTATATAAAAAACTTTAACTTTACCCATTGGGTAGCCATAACAGGATCATTTAGAAAATGGGTATGGCAAAAAACACTCAAAAGCCTGTAAATCCTAAACAAAAACTCAGACAACTCACTAAACTGCCTTATGTGCTTAAAGACCCTAAATGCTTGAACCCCGCTAAATGCTGCTTGCAGCTTTAATTAGGGGTTCAAGCACGAAGTGCTGAAACCCTATTGTAATTGTGCTGATTTTTATTATTATTATTATTATTATTATTATTATTATTATTATTATTCCGCCGTAAAACGCATCGTGCAGCCCAAACCGTAAGAGCTGGAACTTTGAAACTTTGCCAGATGGTAGTACAAAAATCGAGGAAAGGATCAGAGATTATGACCCCGATTGGCCCATAGGTGGCGCTATAACAACCAAAAGCGCGGAACTGCTCATAACTCCTAGACCGTATGTCGTAGACTCAAGTGTCTTATATCGTTGGAAAGCTGGACGCCTGACGAACAAAACGTATATCTCCGATTTCATTTCCGCCATGATAGATTTTCCGCCATTTTGAATTTTGTCAAAAACCTACTTTTGTGAACTAGTCCCTGGTTTTTTACCCGATTGGAACCAAACCAGTGCAGAAATGTTCTCTGGAGACTGAATATCAATAATTATCGAAAAAAAGTTGAAATTTCGATTCACGGTCGCTAAGGGCCGCCAAAACGTACGTTGTGGGAGGGGCCTATTTTACTAAAATGGCTATAACTCCCGAAGTAAATGAGGTATCTTCACCAAACTTGGTCCACATGTGTATGAGTTCAATCTGGGGTCACAGTAAAAAAATCGCGACGATTGGCCTCATGGTGGCGCTATAACATGAAAAAAACATAAATCAGGCTATAACCACCTGACCGTTAGTCCGATTGACTTGAAAATTGGTATGCAGTGTCTTGGTCCAAGGTGCCATGTATGTGTATGAGGACATTGGCGTATCTCAAAAAACATGGCCGCCATCGGCCAACGAAGTTTGAGCACCTATTAGACAAGGTTAACGGAGGCCGATCGGAACGAAACTCAATGGGCATGTTCGGCTCATGGCCCTAAAGGTCTGTAAGAATTTTGAAAGAAATCGGCCACTAGTTGGCGCTAACGAGTTTTACGGCTCTGTAATCACGTGGTGTTACAAATATCCACACAATATGCATATCATTTGATAGATCTCCTCATCCTGAACAACTTTGCCTCAAGAACCATTGCTGTCAATCAAACTGTTCATTAATTATTCATTAATATGTTAAAAACCTACTTTTGCGAACTAGTCCTAGGTTTTTTGCCTGATCGGAACCAGACCAGTCTAGGACAATTCTCTGGACTCTCTAGATCAATAATTATCAAAAAAAAGTTGAACTTTTGCATTTGGATGGCTGTAATAGGGTCATTTATAAAATGGGCGTGTCAAAATACATTAAAAAGCCTATAAATCCTAAATAAAAACTCAGAACTTCACAAAAATTGGTCAGCATATGTGACATAACATCATTAACAAGCATGCAAAATTTTATGGAGATCGGACCAAAGGTGGCGCTATAACAGTTAAAAGGCTTTTAAACCATATGTTTCCTATGGTAAACTGCCTGTATTGGCTGTAAATGGTCTTTTCCATCTCTGATCATATAATTTTCATATCATAATGTTCAAAACTAGTGCAATACAATTCTCTGGACTCACTAGATCAATAATTGTCAGAAAAAGTTGAACTACTTCATTTGGATAGCTATAATAGGTTCACTTCAAAATCTGGCCTTTACCAAGTGTCCCCGAAAGCCTATATCTCTTTAATCAATGCTCAGACCTTCTTAAAAACAAGTCAGAACGTGTGAAATATCACCCTGAACAAGCATGAAAATTTTCAGACAGATCGGACAAAATTTGCCTCTATAACAGTTAAAAAGGTGAAAATGATATGAATTAATGGCATGTTAAGCCAATAAGTGGTATTTTACTGCCCCCTGCTGTTTAAAATAGTCATTTTCTCATATTGGTATTGGTATCAGCCATGGTAAATCATGATAAATGATGGTGTGTGTGTGTGTGTGTGTGTGTGTGTGTGTGTGTGTGTGTGTGTGTGTGTGTGTGGTACAAATATAACAAAGGTTTTATTTTCCAACATGAAAACAAACATAACAGAGTGCTAGTGCACAAACAATAACCGACAATGATAATAGATGAGAGGGGAACTTAAATACACAGATCAAGACAAGGACAACAGGTGACGGTTATGATGATGAGGAGCAGGTGATGATGAGGAGGGTGATGAGGAGCAGGTGCAGGTGATGACGACAGATGGTGAATGTGATGAAGACAGAAGGTGAATGTGATGAAGGTGAATGTGACACCAATATCACTGAAACATTTGTGTGTGTGTGTGTGTGTGTGTGTAGCATTATTGTGTGTAGCATATGTAGCAAGTATGCATTATTGAGTTAACATGGAAACACTGGTTTGCTTTAGTGCAGAAAACTGGTCAAAATCATGAGGTTTAAAGTGAAAGTGAGCCAATAAGTGGTCTTCTACTGCCCTCTGCTGGCCATTCTACTTATTAATTAAATTTTTCCACATGTGCTTGCATTTATACTTGAATACACACTAAAAATCACTTATATAGCAATAACTATTATAACACAATCATATTTTGTCAGTGTTAATCACTTTATTTGCACTGACACTTCAAATAATTGCTAGTAATGTGGTAAATCATGGTAAATCATGGTTAACTATGCTGTGTGTGTGTGTGTGTGTGTGTGTGTGTGTGTGTGTGTGTAAGCATGCATTGAGTTAACATGGATAAACTGGTTTGCTTTAGTGCAGAAAACTGGTTTAAAGTGAAAGTGAGCCAATAAGTGGTCTTCTACTGCCCTCTGCTGGCCATTCTACTTATTAATGAAATATTTCAACATGTGCTTGCATTCATACTTGAATACACACTAAAAAAATCACTTATATAGCAATAACTATTATAACACAATCATATTTTGTCAGTGTTAATCACTTTATTTGCACTGACACTTCAAATAATTGCTAGTAATGTGATAAATCAGGCTAGAAACATGGTAAATCAAAGTAAATAATACTAGATTGTCGTTTATCTCCTGGTAAATAATACTAGAACGTGGTATATCATGGTAAATCATGGTTAACTATGCTGTGTGTGTGTGTGTGTGTGTGTGTGTGTGTGTGTGTGTGTGTGTGTGTGTGTGTGTGTGTGTGTGTGTGTGTGTGTGTGTGTGTGTGTGTAAGCATGCATTGAGTTAACATGGAAAAACTGGTTTGCTTTAGTGCAGAAAACTGGTTTAAAGTGAAAGTGAGCCAATAAGTGGTCTTCTAGTGCCCTCTGCTGGCCATTCTACTTAATAATGAAATATTTTACATGTGCTTTTGCATTCATACTTGGACACACACTAAAAATCACGTATATAACTGTAACGTACGGACAGAGGCGGTCAGATCCATATGCAGCACTTTATTTCAGCATCAAACACAAGCAGACATAAACTCCGGCATACAGTTAAACAAGGGGCAATCCAGTAACTCGTGGTGATAACAGGCTTTGGTCGAGGCAGGCAGCACAGGTTCATACACAGTCCAAGAAGCAGGCAAGGGTCAAGAGTCCAGAGAAACACGGAATACACAAACATGGAAGAATGCTCAGAGATGTACGCTTACAGTGTGACAAGACTTCGCACCGGACACAGAGATCACTCAGACTTATATAAGGAACTCAATAACCCATAATCAAACACCACTGAAACATAGTTAAACATAATGAGTCCATGGTGAAACAATGCAGGGAGAGAGTGCCCTCCAGTGGCTCACACGGGCACTCCACATCACATAGCCCCCCCCCAAAGGAGCGGCTTCCAGACGCTCCTAAAAACTCTGGGGGGAGGTCAACGGGGGCTGGGATGGAGGGCCAGGCCCGTGGAGAGGTAGGAGGCCAGACCCATGGAGAGACCTAGGGCCTGGAAACCCGAGCAGGGTAAGAGACCATGGGGAAGCACGTGTCGTAGGCAACCAGGGTAGAACACACTTGACCGGAAACCAGGGTTGAGCACACTTGGAGAGGTGCCAGGACGAAGCCCACTTAGGCGGAGACAAGGACGGAGCAGACTCAGGACTGGACGTAACCAGTGGCATGGGAAGCACAGGATCAGACAGGACTAGCGGCATAAGAAGCTCAAGTGGAAATAGCACAGACAGGGTCCATGTCAGCGCCACCTCCATGGCCCTCACAGGATACCTACTGCCCCCCCCCAAAAAGTTCTTGGGGAAATTTAAGGCTATAGCCTCCGGGCTGGAAACAGCCTCTGGAAAAGGCTCCCAGAGCTTGATAGGCGTTGGCGAGGTGAGGCGCAGAGGCGGGGCCGGCAGGGCGAGGCGCAGAGGCGGGGCCGGCAGGGCGAGGCGCAGAGGCGGGGCCGGCAGGGCGAGGCGCAGAGGCGGGGCCGGCAGGGCGAGGCGCAGAGGCGGGGCCGGCAGGGCGAGGCGCAGAGGCGGGGCCGGCAGGGCGAGGCGCAGAGGCGGGGCCGGCAGGGCGAGGAGTCTAGGTACGCTCACAGGAGCCTGGCGAGCCGAGTGAGTCCTCCTCCTCTTCCTCCTGCGACGGCGCACTGTTGGAACTGATAACTCTGGATCCATGGGAACATAATTGTTTCGCTTAGCTGGATCTGACTCCATAAATTCAGCCGAACTTGACTCACTTTCCACACTGGATTCACTTGGTTCAGGACTTGATCCACTTGACTCAAGGCTAGATTCACTTGACTCGGGATTCGGTTCACTGGACTCGGAATTCGGTTCACTGGACTCGGGATTCGGTTCACTGGACTCACTGGACTCGGGATTCAGTTCACTGGACTCACTGGACTCGGGATTCAGTTCACTGGACTCACTGGACTCGGGATTCAGTTCACTGGACTCACTGGACTCGGGATTCAGTTCACTGGACTCACTGGACTCGGGATTCAGTTCACTGGACTCACTGGACTCGGGATTCGGTTCACTGGACTCACTGGACTCGGGATTCGGTTCACTGGACTCAGGATTCAGTTCACTGGACTCACTGGACTCACGATTCGGTTCACTGGACTCACTGGACTCGGGATTCGGTTCACTGGACTCACTGGACTCGGGATTCAGTTCACTGGACTCACTGGACTCGGGATTCAGTTCACTGGACTCACTGGACTCGGGATTCAGTTCACTGGACTCACTGGACTCGGGATTCAGTTCACTGGACTCACTGGACTCGGGATTCAGTTCACTGGACTCACTGGACTCGGGATTCAGTTCACTGGACTCACTGGACTCGGGATTCGGTTCACTGGACTCAGGATTCAGTTCACTGGACTCACTGGACTCGGGATTCGACTCACTGGACTCGGGATTCAGTTCATTGGACTCACTTGATTCACTCGACTCGGCACTCGATTCTCTCGAGTCAGCTGGCACGCGCTCAAACTCCAGTTCGGCCGGCGAAACCCCCGCTGTCTCTGGATTAACAAGTTCAACAAGACCAGTGAGGAATACGGGCTTGAGGGGTCCGACACGAAGAATGGGTTTGGCAGAAACTGTATACTTGAAAGCCCCTCTAATGGTCATCAAGGGAGGATCGAACAGCTTGGCGAGATGAGGCTTTAGTGGCGTTCGGAATGAGTGAGAGAAATCCGCCGCATACGAACCACCCCGGTGCAAGGACAAGAGCAGTTCCTCGGGATCCTCTTCTCCTGCGGGGAGTTCAAAAGCCTCTCTGAATAGGGCGATAAACACATCATAAGAAGGGAACGATATCCGACCTGGTTCCCAGAACGCGCCTACCCACTCCAGAGCCTTTCCAGTGAACAGTGAACAAATGAAAGAAATGCGGTCATCATCCGAGGTGTAAAACTGGGGCTGATGATTCATATATAAGCTGCACTGCTGAAGGAATCCTTCACACGCCACAGGTGAGCCATTAAACCTTTCAGGAAATGACAGACTAGAATAATTAGATGCAGCACTCACACTGGGTTGCGGTGGGACAGGTGCAGCGGGAGCTTGGACTTGATTAGTGGCTGTGCTTGAGCTCTGCGAAGACACAGATTGCGTAAAGCTTGTAAGTTCCTCGAGGAGAGATGTTAGTCTCGTCAGCTGTAAATGATGAGAGGCTAGCATGGAAACTTGGGTCTTGGCCACGGTGGATAAATGCTGAAAGTCCGCTGGATCCTGTAGTGGCGAAGTCTTCTGTAACGTACGGACAGAGGCGGTCAGATCCATATGCAGCACTTTATTTCAGCATCAAACACAAGCAGACATAAACTCCGGCATACAGTTAAACAAGGGGCAATCCAGTAACTCGTGGTGATAACAGGCTTTGGTCGAGGCAGGCAGCACAGGTTCATACACAGTCCAAGAAGCAGGCAAGGGTCAAGAGTCCAGAGAAACACGGAATACACAAACATGGAAGAATGCTCAGAGATGTACGCTTACAGTGTGACAAGACTTCGCACCGGACACAGAGATCACTCAGACTTATATAAGGAACTCAATAACCCATAATCAAACACCACTGAAACATAGTTAAACATAATGAGTCCATGGTGAAACAATGCAGGGAGAGAGTGCCCTCCAGTGGCTCACACGGGCACTCCACATCACAATAACTAACTATTATAACACAATAATATTTTGTCAGTGTTCATCACCTCATTTGCACTGACACTTCACATAATTGCTAGTAATGTGGTTAATCATGCTAGAAACATTGTAAATCATAGTAAATAATACTGAAATGAGGTGTATCAAGGTAAATCATGCTAGAATCCTAATAAATCATTCTGGAACATGGTATATGATAGTAAATCATGCTAGAATCATATTAAATAATTCTAGAATGTGGCAAATCGTTGTGGGAGGAGCCTATTTTACTCAAATGGCTATAACTCAAGAAGTAAATGAGATATCTTCACCAAACTCAGTACACATGTGTATGGGTTCAATTTGAGGTCACAGTAAACAATTTTATGGAGATCGGACCATAGGTGGCGCTATAACTGTTAAAA